>NW_020174565.1:629339-814623 GCF_003031525.2 Neophocaena asiaeorientalis asiaeorientalis
AGCCGCAGAGGAACACCGGGCACGCGGGAGGGACCGGAGACCCCCGGCGGCCCCACGCGCTAGCTCGGAACTGCAGGCGGCGCTGCGCCGGCCCTGAGGAAACCTGGAGGCTCCCGCCCACCCTTCCCCTCCCCTCGTCCGAAACACCGCGCCTCCTGATTGGCCTGCGCCGCACCGCGCCGAACAACCTGCCCCCTCCTCCCCGCGCCGGGACCGGCGCCCCGGCCGCCTCCTGCGTCACCGCCGTACCCGCCCGCGCGGGGACCCCGGCGCTCCCAGTGCTGCAGGGGGCTGAGGGACGCGTCTTGAGCCTTGGATACGTTCCACTCTGGGGATCGATAATGAAAGATGCTGTGTCTTTATCTCGAGGAGGAAGCTTCTGTGGTGTAGTGTGCGTTCCTCCCAAAATACGCACTCCGGGAACAAGGTGTTTTCCAGTACTAGATTAATGGAACCTCCCATCCCGCACTTTCTATAGAAACATACTGTCAGGATGTGATACGGATCTATGTATATCTCTTATAATAGGACTTGCCTTCCCATCTGAAGGTGAGCACTGAATAGCCCTACTTTAGCTGTATCCGTTCAGACAGGGAGGAAAAGACTTCTGTGCAGCCAATAGGCCCTTGAGCGCTGCAGCACCAACCAGCTTCAATGGGCAAATTGCTTTAATGCACCTCCTAGATCGTGGTCTACCCTTTGTTCAAAAGCTACTTTTTCCTACTAGCTGGTCCTTAGCTATATCGCATTTTTCCAACGTGTGTTTGTAATTGTTTCTTTTGCAGCTAATCATGTAGAAAGTGGCTGGATGCCCCCTACTGCCATTATTTGCTATTTCCAGATGCAGCGGTATTGAGCACCACTTGACTGCCAGCAAATATGGTACCTTCTTAGCAAGAGACCCATGCTTCCATCGTCTCTGAGATAGTACTATGCTTTGTGGAGCCTGTAACACCTGAGTTTATAATTCCACCAAGGGCTTTTATTAACTGAAACTCACACCAAGCCACTACCCTCTGCAAGCCTCTCTTCTCAGCCTTCAAATGGTAGGTGTGATACCAGCTTTCAAGTCTATGGGATTAAACCGGGTTACTGTGTAAAAAGCTAAACATGATGTCTGGCACCTAAGAGGTTTCCACCTCCCTTTAGACCGTTGACTGGATGGAATCACCAGTTCAACTTCATTTCTTAATATTTTGCTTTTTGGAGTACTTACAAGTTACTGAACTTCTCTGGCTAATTTGATATTTAATGTGAAAGGAAATGACACTGTTTTGTAACATTTTTAGATGCTTGAGGGAAATCTGAAATACAAAATGGAGCAACATATTAAATAAGAGATAAAACTCACTTGTAAAAAAATACGTATGCAAGAGAAAGAAATCCATGAGTGGTGAGGAAGCAAAGTTGTAGTACTTCCCCCTCTGACCCTGCTGACTTTTATCTCTCTTTATTTGCACCAGTTCAACTGTTGTTTATAATGCTAATACCACTGTGCTGTCTTGGCAATGGATAATTCTTCTAAGGAAAAATTGGCTTTTTGAGAAGAAAGTTTACTATGAAACTAAGTGGGAAGTATTAACATCTTAGAAATTGATGATTAATCTTATTTTAAGAAATATGAAGTCTGTGTACAGATGTGCTTGGCTAGCATAGATGACTGCCATTGGTATCTCTTAACATGGTACTTGTTAAAAATGATTAGCTCTCCCCTGGAGTTAAGCAAGTACCAGAAAACCAGGTTAGTCGGTGCACCCTTTAGCATTGTTGTTCACCAGCCACAGAAAGAGGTAGCCAGGCCTCTACAGCCAGGCAGCCTACGGTTGGATCCCAGTTACTCAGGTCAAGTGACCTCAAAAGTTACTTAAAGCTCCCTGTGCCTCCACTTTCTCATCAGCTAAAGAAGATAACCATAGTGCCTATTAGGGTGGTTGTGAGGATTAAACTGAATTCTTCTAAAAAGCTTGGGAGAACCTGGTACCTAGTAAGCACTATTTGAATATTTGTTAATTTTTTTTTTTTAATCTCTGCCAACTAACAAGTTATGCTGGTCTCTTCCTATTTAAAAACCAAATTTCCTACTGATTCAGCCATGAAGTCTCAGTCTCTAATGGTCTGAAGGATGCCTCAGGGTCTCAGTTCAGTTGTAAAGCAAAGGTCAATGAAATACTCAGAGCCAAACCTTTTCAAGCCCAGATTATCAACTGATACTTCCTTAGGAGCCAGGTAAGGCCCCCAGCAGAGGAGTGACCTTACAAAAATCTACTAAGTTTCATTTTATAACAAAGAGACCTTAAACATAAAATCATAAGACATACTACTTACAGTAGCAAGACACAGTAAATTTCACGTACCTGCTTTGTTCTACGTTTAGTACCACCAGCTATTCCTTTTGCTATTTTCTGTCCACTAGAGACCCTGTGCTCTTAAATATTTGGGTATCAAACTGAATAAATTACAACTAATGGTTTTCTATTTATGTTAATCAGAAATATATTATTGAGGAACTTCCCTGGTGGCACAGTGGTTAAGAATCCACCTGCCAATACAGGGGACACATGTTTGAGCCCTGTTCCAGGAAGATCCCACATGCCGCGGAGCATCTAAGCCCGTGCGCCACAACTATTGAAACCCACGCACCTAGAGCCCGTGCTCTGCAACAAGAGAAGCCACTGCAATGAGAAGCCCCGCACACGGCAATGAAGAGTAGCCCCCGCTCGCCGCAACTAGAGAAAGCCCGCGTGCAGCAACGAAGACCCAATGCAGCAAAAAAATTTTTAAATAGATAGATAGATAATATTTTTAAAAAAGAAATACATTGGGCTTCCCTGGTGGCACAGTGGTTGAGAGACTGCCTGCCGATGCAAGGGACACGGGTTCGTGCCCCGGTCCGGGGAGATCCCACGTGCCGCGGAGCGGCTGGGCCCGTGAGCCATGGCCGCTGAGCCTGCGCATCCGGAGCCTGTGCTCAGCAGCGGGAGAGGCCCGCATACCGCAAACAAAAAACAACAACAAAAAAGAAATACATTACTGAGATTATAATTACCACAAAAAAGAGAAATGTACTTGTTTAATGAGATGGATGACATTTTACTTGGTCAGGGCTAGGATAAACAATATCCATTAAGTGTTTTGGACTTGCTCGTAACCTTGGTAAAATAAAAATCAGTAAGTTTGTTTTTCTTGTGAATTGGAGAAAAAAGAGAATGAAAGAGCGCATAGATCTCAGTTTTATGATTGCTTAGGGCTCCGACCTCCATATTATAATCACTGATTAAATATAGTAATTTTATATTTTTAAATACATGGTCTCAGCATCTGAGCTTCAGTTAAAGAAAATTGTTAGGTTGATAGATTGTGCTTAGACAGTTGAATTTTTTTACTTACATAATTGGAACATAGATTGTATGAGTTAGACATTGGCATGATTCATAAAATGGAATATGTATTCCAAAATATTGTTGTGGTACGGAAACTTCCCTTAAATAAAGCCCATTTTCCCACTGATTTCCACTATAAATATAGAGTTCTGCTGAGAGAAAAATAATAGTCCCTATCTCTTATTTAAGTTATATTAAAGAAATCTTAAATTTCTTACATTTGAGATCAAACATAATCACCTTAAAGCTAGATTTTAATAATCTTACATATATGAAATAATCCAGAACTTAATAATACTCTATTATAGTTAAATTTGAAAAAGAAAACCACCGTAGTGCCAACAATCCTCAGTTCAGCAGTTGACCCAAATTTCATACTCATCTTAAATTGCCTTAATCCTTTCATCCTGAATCCAAGATCATTCTTCCACATCATAAGAATGCCCTGTAGCATTTTCAAGTATTCAAACCACTTTTCCTATCGTTTCATAACATCCCTTTGGGGGAGATATGGCAAGTATTATTATATCATTTGGGCATGAGGAAACTAAAGCACAGTGAGGTACAATATCTGGCCTCAGGTCACATGGTGATCAGTAACAGAGCTGAGGAGAAAGCCAAGATGTTATCAGCTTCACTCAGTGCCCTTTCCACAAACAGCACCAGCTCTCATTTTCACACGAATTCCTTTGCCTATCAGGGCAAATATTTGATTTAGTGTATATTTTAAATATTTCCAGAAGTAAATGTATGCAATCCATTTTTCAAACTTTCTCTACCAATTTTGTCTCAGACATCTGTATCAGGAACCAAATAAATTGTACTACATGGTACATAAAGTTAGGACCCAACTGTCTTCATTCTTGCTTGTCATCAGTTGTTAAGTCAAAATGAGAAAATGAATAGATTGTGTTTAATGAGAAAATGAATAGATTGTGTTTAATTAGAAAATGAATAGATTGTGTTTGCTTCATCCTTCATCCATTCTTTTGCTCAGCTTAATGCTAGGTATATTCAACAGATTGCCAGTTTCCCCTTCAAGGGAATCTGAGCTGCGGGGCACTAGCCACTGATTTGCCCCCTGGAAAAAGAAGCCTGCCCTATGGCGATGGAATGAGAATCTGTTCAGAAAACTATGAGGTTGGAAGGTAGAGGAAAAGACAATAAAAAGGAGAGATAGGAGATTGAAAGAGAGTTGACTCACATACCAGGCAGTGCCCTGTGTCTTACATGGAGAGGATGCTATTCAGGCTCTCTCCAGGGTAAACATAGAGGCTGCCTCTCGACTTGCTTGAGGTTTCCTCTGTATCCAGCCTGCCTGAAAGCTGAGGGAAATCAAAGTCTCTGCACATATGTAACCCAGATACACAGGCACCTCGGGTGTTGTGCACACCAGCTGGACCATTCAGCCCTAGAGGGAAGGCCCATAAACTTGGCTACTGAACAGACAAAACAAATATCCACATTCCTAGAGCAGCCTTGAATTCTAAACAGCAGTTAGTCCTAGGTAACTCTGAGAGAGATCTTCCTTATTAATACACATATCCATAATAAAAAGAAGGGAAAAAAAACTCCTGTTACTTGATGCAGTTAAAAGAATCTGCTTGTTATAGCCAAAATAGCCTACCCTCAGTCACTGGATTTTTTAAGAAGTCATTTCCTAAACACAATTCTATTTTGATGATATATAGTAGTTTCCCAGAACTTAGTAAAAAGCAGGGCAGTAAATAATTATTGAATGAATTAATTAACACAGTTTTAACTTTTACACTATTATGTATATTCTTTTGGGTTTAGTATAGTGATGAGTACAAGTTAGTTCACCTTATCTCATCCAGAGCATTTTATCAAAAGAGCCATCTCCATAGGTGAATGACTCATAAAAGTAGAGGATAAAATATGTAGGTGAAAGGAGTATCCTATGACAGTGTTCTTCTATCACATTAAGAATCCTATAGCTGTGGCAGACAAAAGCATTTTAAGAAATTGAATTATGATATAGAATAGCTTTTAGTGAAGGACATTGGTAGGCCATTTTCTATCCATTTATTTTCATATTTAACATAAGTCTCATAGGATTTTCTCAGTCTGTGACTAAATCACTCTGGGAAAAATACTGGTTTCAGAGCTTAAATGGGTAAATGTTGAAGTGAGAAATGGTTTCAGGTAAATTTGACAAAGGATTTCAGTGTTTCTGTGTCTGGAAAGGGAATTTTGGAATACTAAGGTCCTGACTTGCTAAAATCCACAAGTTCGTAGTAACAAGCTTGATGTAAGTTATTGTAGCAAGATGTGAAAACATAAGAACTTTAGATACCTCAGAGCTAACTAAAAGAAAGAAAGAAACCAAAATATTTTCAGCCTGAAAAGTATGAATAATACCAATTCACCATGACCAGTAAGGAATGCCCCAGAAATGCAAGAACCTGGCAACATTAGGCAAATTATTAGCATAACGCATTAGGTCAAAGAAAAAAAACAAATGTCTTTTTTTAAGTAGGTAAATGTATAAATATAGGACAATTTATTTACCTATCTTATTATTTATTAAAGGACATGGCTTTTCAGTTTGACTCAATTATGAATAAAAATATTATAAACTTATTATGCATTTCATTTTGGTTATATACCTAGTAGTCAAAATTCTCGGTTTTATATGTGCATGATCAGATTTCAGAGATAATGGCAGACAATTTCCCAAAGTGATTATACCAATTCACAACCTCATCAGCAGCGAGAGTTCAAGCTGCTCACCTCACCAACACTTAGTATAGTCAACCTTATTAATATTAGCATTTCAGGTAGAATATAATGGTGTCTCATTTTGGTTTTAATTTGCACTTTCCTGAGGGCTAGTGGGATTGAGCAGTTTTTCATAAATTTATTGGCATACAGTATCTCCTATAGAGGCTGGAAAAGCATTTGGTACAATTAAAAAATTTCTGATGTTGAAACTCTTCATAAAATAGGGTTGAGGATATGTTCTATTTTGTAAAGAGCTATCTCAAGCAAATTGCATCGGTATGATTAATGTAGAATCATACGCATTAGAATCATGAAAAAGATATGGATTGGAAGGAATTAGCCAATGCACGTGGAAAATAAAATTAAAGGGTAAAAATAGTGGAAAGAAAGTGATAAAAAATTATTGTTATTTATAAGTTTATGATTACCATAAAGAGCATTAACTGGAAAACACATTAGATCTAATAGGAGAGATTAATAAAGAGCCACTCAAATATATATATATACACACATAGCTCCATGGGGATACATTCCTAGAAATTAGAGCTCTAACTGGACTTAATTATACAGAGTCCTATAGTTCCTATGGAGAAGTATTTTAAGCATTGTACTTAAGCAATTGCCCAATCATCTCAGCTTCTAACAATGTTTAGGATGTCCTTCAAAATGTCAAAAGATTTCTACCAACCTCCTAATCTTCTTTATCCTCTGCTTCGTAAAGCATTTCCTTAAAAACATCACAAGTTGCCAGAAAATTTTTATGCTAACCTAGTGCCTGGTCCTTCACCCTATTCCTTTGTAGTAGGTAGAGTGCTATGGTACCATACCTTTGGAAGTCAATTCGTGTCAGAATTATTTACCAGAACTCAAAATAAATCCCAGGATGGACTTCCCTGGTGGCGCAGTGGTTAAGAATCCACCTGCCAGGGCTTCCCTGGTGGCGCAGTGGTTGAGAGTCCACCTGCCGATGCAGGGGACACGGGTTCGTGCCCTGGTCTGGGAAGATCCCACATGCCGCGGAGCAGCTGGGCCCGTGAGCCATGGCATAAATAAATCCCAGGAGAAGCTAGAGCAGAGAAAACAACACACATTATAGAATTACTCATCTCAGGATGGCTAGGACATTACTCACTGTTTATGTTTGGTAGCAGTGTATTCCACTGGTACCTCATGGGTCGAACATATGATGGCACTCAGAGCATAGAGAAAAACCCTAGTAAGGGCAATACGATAGAATATTCAATATATAAATTCATTGTTATACATATAGCATAAGCTTTCTTTTAAAATATAAAGATAGGGAATTCCTTGGCTATCCAGTGGTTAGAACTTGGCACTTTCACTGCCAGGGCCCTGGTTCAATCCCTGGTCAGGGAACTAAGATCTCGCAAGCCGTGTGGTGCAGCCAAAAAAATTAATTAATTAATATAAAATAAAATATAAGATATATAGCAAATGGAAGATATAAATTACCTGATTATATTACAAAATTGATAAAATTTGATAAAGTTACCTGGCACAAACATTAACCTGTGAGATTATACAATAAACAACCACAACAGAAAGATCACAAGAACAGCAGCAAATACATGTAAATAATACCCATGAATAAACTGAAAAGGAAATGCACAAAACCAATATGAAAGAAAAACAAAACAAAAAAATCAGAGACAGGACTTCTGGTTTCCACATAAGGAGCTTAGAAATTGCTACTCTGTCCGAAAGACAAGTAAAACATTGAACAGACTGAAAAAGTCAACAACTCTCATTGGATCCTTAAGAGAGATGAAGACACAGGACAAGCTGCTGTCCCCAAGTTTGGAGAAACAGCCACGGCTTCCCAGAGCAGAAAGTGGTGAACAGAAACCACCAAGGGAATCAGTGCTGGAGTAGGAAAACCTGAACCATAACTGACAAATTGCTGCAGGCTCAGTATGAACAAGTCTGAGAGTTAAAAACTTCAGGGGACCCAGTCATGAAGGACCCCACACTTCTGTGAATTTCATCTCCAGGAGCTCAAACATGTTCTCATAATAAATATCAGAGGAAAATCTCCTCATGATTCCAGGAGAGCATTCTGTTCTTAACAAGGCCTGCCCTCAGGAGAAACTAGTTAACCAGAGCCTAACTGGTTGGGACATTATCAGAGCCTAACTGATCTGGGGAAAGGAACTGTCCAACTCCAGTCAGCTCTAGTCATCTGGTCCCACCTAAGGGGGAGGAAAAAACCTGAGAAACACTTGTGAAGTTCACAGCCCAGAGGCACAGGCTCACTAAAAGACTGAGAGCTAATCATAGGACTATAGAACACTTCTCCTTCCCCCACACCTCACCACCACATTGCTACAGACCTACTTATAGCAGTTCCTTTTATGCAGTACATCATGTCCAGCTATCAAGAAAAAATTCGTAGGCATATTAAAAGGTACGAAACACAATTTGAAGAGACAGAGCAAGCGTCAGAGCCAGACATGGCAGGGATGTTGGAATGATCAGACAGGGGATTTAAAACAACTATGATTAATATGCTAAGGGCTCTATTGAATAAAGTAGATGGCATGCAGGAACAGATGGGCAATGTCAGCAGAGAGATGGAAATCCTAAGAAAGAAGCAAAAGGAAATGCTAGAGATAAAAAACACTTTGACAGAAATGAAGAATGCCTTTAATGGGCTTATTAGTAGGATGGCCACAGCTGAGGAAAGAATCTCTAGACTTGAAGATATGTCAATAGAAACCCCCCAAACTGAAAAGCAAAGAAAACTAAGACTGAAAAAAAAAACAGAATATCCAAGGACCGTGGGATAACATACACATAATGAGAATACCAGAAGGGAAAGTAAAAGAGAAAGGAGAAGAAGAAATATTTGAAACAATAATGACTGAGAATATCTCCCAAATTAATGTCAGACACCAAACCACAGATCCAGGAAGCTCAGAGAACACCAAGCAAGATAAATGCCAAAAAAAACTACACCTAGGCATATCATTTTCAAACTACAGAAAATCAAAGATAAAGAAAAAAATCCTGAAAGGAGCCAGAGGAAAAAAATACCTTTCCTATAAAGGAACAAAGTCAAGAATCACATTTGATTTCTGCTCAGAAACCATGCAAGCAAGAAGAGAGCGAAGTGATATATTTAAAATGTTGAGAAAAAAAACCCAAAAAAACACCAACTTAGAATTCTCTACCCTGTGAAATTATCTTTCCAAAGTGAAGAAAAAATAGACTTTCTCAGACAAACAAAAATTGAGGGAATTAGTTTCCAGTAGACCCACCTTGCAAGAAATGTTAAAAGGAGTTCTTCAGAAAGAAGAAAAATAATAAAGGTCAGAAACCCATACATATGTAAAGAAAGGAAGAGCACCAAAGAAGGAATAAGTAAAGATAAAATAAAAACTTTTATTTTTCTTATTCTTAATTGATCTAACACATAAAAATTTGTTCAAAATAATAATAGCAACAATGTATTTGGTTACATTGCTTATATATAAGTGAAATGAATGACAACAATGATACAAGGGACAGAAGGGAGAAATTAGGATTATGTTATTATTGTAAGGTACTCACACAACCTGTGAAGTGGTATATTGTTATTTGAAAGTGAACTTGGATTAGTTGTAAATGTATATGGTAAATTCTAAGGTAACCATTAAAAAACATTAACACAAATTACTAATATCAGAAATGACATGGACATTAAAAGGATAATAAAAGAATACTATGAATAACTTTATACCCACAAATTTGATTACCTAGATGAAAGGGATCATTTTCTTGAAAGACACTTGCTACCAAACAAACACAGAAGACAGAAGACAGAAGAAGAAACAGACAATCTGAATAAGCTTATACCTATTAAATAAATTGAATTAATAATTAATAACCTTCCAAAACAAAAAGCACCAGGCCCAGATATGTTCACTGGTGCATTCCACCAAACTTTCAAGGGAGAAATGACACCAATTTTGTATCATTTCTTCCAAGGGTTAGAAGCAGAGGAAATACTTCTTAACTTGTACAATGAGGCCAGCATTATACTAATACCAAAACCAAAGACATTGCAAAACAAGAAAATTACAGACCAATATCTTTCACATACAAAGATGCAAAAATCCTCAACAAAGTATTAGCAAATCAAATCCAACAATGTCTAAAGAGAATTATACACCATGACCAAGAGGGATTTATCCCAGGTATGCAAGTCTGGTTCAATATTTAAAACAAATTAATGTAATCCATCACATCAACAGGCTAAAAAATAAAAATTACTGATGATATCAATAGATACAGAAAAAGCGTTTGACAAAATCCAACACCCATTGATGATAAAAATAAAAAACCTCATAGTAAACTAAGAATAGAGGAAAACTTCCTCAACTTCATAAAGACTATCTACAAAAAAACCTACATCTAGCATCATACTTAGTGGTGAGAAACTTGAAACTTTCCCACTAAGATGAGGAACAAGGCAAAGGTGTTCCCTCTCACCACACATTTTCAGCATCATACTGGAAGTTCTACCTAGTACAACAAGGCATAAAAAGGAAACAAGGGCTTCCCTGGTGGTGCAGTGGTTGAAAGTCCGCCTGCCGATGCAGGGGACACGGGTTCGTGCCCTGGTCCGGGAAGATCCCACATGCCGTGGAGCGGCTGGGCCCGTGAGCCATGGCTGCTGAGCCTGCGTGTCAAGAGCCTGTGCTCCGTGACAGGAGAGGCCACAACAGTGAGAGGCCCGCGTACCGCAAAAAAAAAAAAAAAAAAATTATCAGTCTCTACACATAATATGTGGTCCGGGAAGATCCCACATGCCGTGGAGCGGCTGGGCCCGTGAGCCATGGCTGCTGAGCCTGCGTGTCAAGAGCCTGTGCTCCGTGACAGGAGAGGCCACAACAGTGAGAGGCCCGCGTACCGCAAAAAAAAAAAAAAAGAATTATCAGTCTCTACACATAATATGTGTGTGCTTTACAATATGTATAAAACTCAATAATATTTTTAATTTAGAGAAGTTATGTTTAAAAAATTATTGTACTGAATCACTTTGCTGTACAGCAGAAGTTAACACAACATTGTAAATCAACGATACTTCAATTAAAAAGTATTGAAAAAAAATTATTCAGCCAAAACTAAAGAAATAAGAAAAATTGAAGAGAAGAAAAATACTTTAATTTGCTCTTCTAAGCCTAAGATAGTCATGTAGACATGAATAGAAATATAGAGGAACAAAATGATATACTTAATGATATAGGTTTAACTAAAGTATATATATGAAACTCCATACTCTGTAATAAAGAATATGGTTTTGCTTCAAGTGCTTATGGGACATTTATAAAATTGATCATATTTTAGACTCCAGAGATTATCTCTGGTGTCATAAGATGGTGGTGCATCCATCAGCCTTGATCTCTGAGTCACCATGTGGAGCAAAGTCCCACCCCACACCTATCTGAACCTACCGAACCACACTGACATGAAGTCTGAGCAAGAAATGAACCTTTATTTTATTAATCAACTGATATTTCAAGAATAATTTATATTACAACATAACATAAACTATTACAACTAATAACTTAGGCTAACAAAACAAGGGAACAAAATAGAAATTTGGAATTAGACTCAAATGAAAGTGGAAATTCAATATCTATAAAAGTAGCATTTTTCAAGTCATGAAAAATGGACAAGATTAGTCATTAAATGGAGAAGGAACAATGCTAACATCTGGAAGAAACTAGACCCATTAATGTTTTACACTAAAAATTTCCAGAGTTTAAAGTTTTAAATATAAAAAGTGAAATGGTAAAAAATACTAGAAGAAAAAAAGGTGAATTTTTGATTGTCACAGAATGAGGAAGGTCTTTCTAACTAAGACATTAAAAGAAATGATTGAGAAATGTTGCTAAACAAAATTTCAATTTTGTTCATTGGAATGTTCTGTAAGCAAAGTTAAAAATCAAGGACAATCTGAAAACAAATATTTGAAATGCACAAAAGAAACAAAGGATTAATTCTGTTAGTATATAAAAAAGCACTTACATATCAATAAGAGATATAGGGAAAGGAAGTTCTCATAGCAAAAAACAGTTTTAAATAGAAAGTTTTTATCTTTTACTCAAAAATTTAAAAATGTGAATTAAAATGGCAATGAGATACCATATTCCACTTACTGGTTTGGCAAAGAATAAACTGTATTGGCAAGATAGTATCAGTGGCAGTATAAACTTGTACAAACCTCTAAAGGGGCAATTGTCAGCATTTTATTAATGTTTTAAATGCATATAGTTTTTGGTACAGCAATTACTAAGTTAAAAAATTATCCTGCAGTCCTACTTGTACATATGTGCAAAGATATAAACACAAGGCTATATGTTTGCAGCAACATTATAAACATAGGGAGACTGGAAACAACCTAACTGCCAACAGTAAGTGATTGGGTAGATAAATCAAATCAGCACAATTGAAAATTATGCTTGCAAAGGCCTAAGATAAGTTTCATATGCGTTGATACAGCCTGACATCTAAAGCTCCAGAAAATTGTGCGTTTGGTGCTCCCATTTACATCTTTAGGATTCTAGGAGGCAACACTCAAACTGAATATCTAAGGAGTTTTCAAAGGAAACTGTTTATAAGTTCTGGGTGGGGTGTGGAGAAACCTCTAGAGATAGTACTACAAGGCACAGTAACCACAAATAGGCCTGAAGAGGTGAAGGAAAGGCCCAGTTACCAGAACTGGAAAGAGAGGGTAGTTGGAGAGAGACACCAGGGGGACCTTAGGAAGCCAGGCCAAGGCCCACCTCTCTCTTCTCCCACTTAGATCTTCCAACCTGAAGCCAGAAGTGAGGGAGTCCAAGGATAAATCCATTACGGAGCTCTGATCAGGGAGCGAAAATAGAGAGTAGATCTGGAGGGGAAAATGGAAGATACACAGTGCTCTATTTTTTGAAAAGTGGGGTTATACACATACTTAAGCACCCAAAAATCTGCCATGAGGGGCCTTTGGGAAAGAGAATCATGTAAGAATAGGGGTCTTTGCAGTATGGGATAAAAGGAAATCATACTTTCTCTGCATTCTTTTTATTTATTTTATTTTTATGTATTTTAATTTTTATTTATTTATTCTTTTATTTTTATAAACTTACAAATAAATTTATAAATTTATTTATAAATTTTTATATTTATTTATTGTTGAAATTTTTGTAACTATGTGTGTGTATTTTTTTTTCTTTTTTAATTATTTAAAAACTAGCTGGTGGCAGAATTTAGGCAGAAAACTCTTGTTTAGCAAAGCCTCTTGGTAGGTCATCCTGGCTGAAGAAAAGGGGGTTGGAAAAGAAAAAAGAAAGAAAAATGATTTAAAGCAAAAGAAAAAATTGTTTTCATAACAAACTAAGAATAATGGAGAGGGCGAGGGAACCCAGGAATGGGTAGAAAGTGGGAAGAAGTGAAGAATTTGAGGAGAGATACAGGGGCCCAGAAAAGGCTGGGTAGCTGAGCCTTGAGGAGAAAAAAGACGAGGACAACGCAGAATTGAAGAACGGGCTCTGTACACGCAATTCTGTGTTACCCCAATCCTTCAGAAAAACTTGTGCTTATGCTACTGGTTAGAGTGGGTGGGAGAGATTAAAGGAGGGGGACCTCTGCTTCCTGCTTCCTGTTAGGCCTGAGAGTAAAGAAGAGTTACAGTTGGACAGACATAAAAAACAAATTTCATCCTAAACCACAAATTGGGACAGAACCTGACTTTGAAAAGCATAAGCCCTGACTTTGAAAAGCATAAGCCCCTAGAAAGTCTTCAGCGGTGTAGGAGGAATGCTGATTTTCGCCATATTTGAGGTCAGAGATCGCACCAGTATTAAGAAAAGAGGGAGTCTAAATAGCTAGAGCTCTGAGGACACCTGGGGAAACAGTGTTATATAAATAGAATTAGACAAGAGCCAAATAAATGTATTTGAGGACAGACCTGACTCAGGTATGTTCCTCAAATGTCTAAGAATCCATATGGAGAAATATGTAAAGCTCTGAGCAACTAATTTACACTGGCTTTTTTGCGTATCAGCAGGGTTAAGAGATTTAAATACTATTCTGAGAGCTGAGAGTCAGTGCTTTATGATTCAGGACAACTAACCATCAAACTTTTCTGTCAAAATAAATCATGTACCCAGGCCTGGGACTTTAATCCTTCTTTGATTTCTGTATTTTCAACAAAAACAACATTAAAGACAACAAAAACTGAATGTGAAAATCTAGTCCTACAAGTTTTGCAGTAAATGGTAAATCAGAACATCAAATACAAATAATAGTCATCATCAATAATAATTTTATAATTAATTAATAATCTGAAGAACCCTGAGGTCTTTAAGATATATAGGAATCATAGAAGTGGGTAAGCATAACTAAGATCTTTTATAAAGGGATGTAAGAGAGCTTTTTCATATCAAAAAAGGCCTGTATCCATCCTTAGTACAGTTTTTGACATGCCTTATCCCAAATACATAAAATCTGATAAAGTCAGGTATCTGGATTTGTTTTTCTAAGAGTGATGATGGGTTGCATCTTTAGAAAACATTGTATGTAGGCTTTTACTTTGTTCTCACCACTAACACATATTTGTGAATTAACCCATCGGTTTAGGGATGCAGGCAGTGATCACTGAAGAGTTTGTTCGTGTTAAAGTCAAGCAATCCATATCGACCTCATTTATACAATACATTAAATAATCAACTGGGCTAAGTGACCCAGGGTTTTGGCGAAGTGAAAAGAGCCACATGATTTGTGATTAATTTACAATTTGAAAGAGATATTTAGAGAAATGTACATAGGCATACAAAGTTAAATCTTTATAGATATAACTCTATATTAATATTCTGTTTACCCACCAAAAGAATTTGGCATGGCCTGTCATTTAAAAATCACAGATAGGGACTTCCCTGGCAGTCCAGTGGTTAAAACTCTGGGCTTCTGCTGCAGGGAGCACGGGTTCCATCCCTGGTCAGGGAACTAAGATCCCGCATGCTGTGTGGTGTGGCAAATAAATGAATGAATGAATAAATAAATAAATAAATAAATAAATGACGTTGTTTAAGCAATTCTGTTAAAAAAAAATCCCAGGTATAACAATGCAAAATCAGTCAAACAAGACAAACAAGACAAAAGCTAAGTAATAAATATGAAACTCTATGGCTATAGCTATTCTCAATTTATTGACGGGAATATAGAATAGAGCGGACCTGCTCAGACTCAGATTGTGGGCTTCCCTGGTGGCACAGTGGTTAAGAAGCCGCCTGCCAATGCAGGGGACACGGGTTTGAACCCTGGTCCAGGAAGATCCCACATGCTGCAGAGCAACTAAGCTCACGTGCCAAAACTACTGAGCCCACGCGCTACAACTACTGAAACCCGCACCTAGAGCCCATGCTCTGCAGCAAAAGAAGCCACTGCAAGAAGAAGCCTGCGCACTGCAACAAAGAGTAGCCCCCACTCGCTGCAACTAGAGAAAGCCCGCGTGCAGCAGCGAAGACCCAACGCAGTCAAAAAACCCCCAAAAAACAGATTGTTTTACTGCCTTATAAAATAGATGTGATTTAGCATATTTGAATCTGACATCTTCTTAACTCTACCAAATTAATGAGGATAATAAAAGTATTTACACAACGGGGTGTGTTAAAAGATATTATCTAAAACTTGTCTATAAGGCAAAGAGTTCAGCACGTGCTTTCAGTGTCATACTGGGGCACTGTTTAATCAGCCCACTCACAGATTATTTCGTTATCTGTGGTAACATTCCTTTGTTTGACTTTTGCACAGCCCTTTTTGCATGATTTGTACATGAATTAAGATCTTAGACTCCTTGTGAAATGGAAAACTTTGTTTTTCAATCCCTATTGTAGTATATGGTAATGCATTAATTTTGTTTTAGTTGGGCTCTGTCTTCAAGGTCCCTTGTAAAATATTTTCTGTTAATTTCTTTACTTTAGTCCTTATGCCTCTGTTTTTGTTGAATAATAAATTATCTGTCATTGTAAACAAACAAACAAAAAAAAGATCTTAGACACTTTGGAGATAAGTGCTAACTTGAAGGTAGGTACAGCGGCACCACAAGTAATTTCTGTTGGGTAGAAAAGATGGCCCCAAAGGTTTTTTTGGTTTTTAAATTGCCCTATTGATCAATCTTATTCTAACATTCCTCTTAAATGCCTATAAATATCCAGTTCTTCAATATACTCCTTGAACAGCTTTATTATCTTGCTGACTCTCTCATTAATGAGTTAATAAATCTTTTAGCATGTGTTCGTACTATACTGGAATGATAATCATGTCTTTATCTTCTTGAAAATTATATTTAGACATTTATGATGGTTAAATGAGACAACATACCTAGAACATAGTAAGTGCTCAATAAATATTAGATATTTTAAGTTTCATACCCTGTAAAAGAAAAATGTAACACTATTCACAGAGGGAATAAATATACATACGTATGGTGTGTATAAATGTGTTGTACGTGTATATATACATCCATACTATACATCTATTATATTATTATATATATATCATATACATAAAACATTTACTATCAGGAACCTTATATAACTTTTAAGAAACCTCCATATTCCTATAATTGACTTTAATGTTTTTAGAAAATATTAATGTTAATAACCAATAACAATATACTCAAGCCTGTCTTTGGCTTAATATCCCTGAGCTGAAAGTGCTTAAACAGAACAAATCAGAAACAATAGCAGTACCATAAAGATAACTCTGAGAACTGTACCAACTCAGTAAGAGGTGCTCACTGACTGCTCCGTGAGAAATACTAACCATGTAACATGAGTAAATCACGAGAGTCGCTTATTTATGAACTTGCATCTTGAACAGACATTGATTCATGTGGCCCTGGTGTGTGTAGGGGAGATGGATAAAAGGCAGGAGGAAACAGCACAGAGAAACATAAATAGGCACTACTAGTCCATACTTTTTCTCTCTTCATAGGAGTGGCAACACAGAAAAGTGTCTGGGAAGCTATTTACTTCGCAAATAAAAATAGGTAAGTCAACTTTTCCTAAACTTTTTACTCAGGCACCCAAAATGATTAACTATACCTCTATCTATGAGAAATGATCAATTGATTTATTAAAAAAATTTTTTTAAACATTCAATGGGGCTTCCCAGGTGGCACAGTGGTTGACAGTCCGCCTGCCGATGCAGGGGATGCGGATTCATGCCCCGGTCTGGGAGGATCCCACATGCCGCGGGGCGACTGGGCCTGTGAGCCATGGCCGCTGAGCCTGCGCGTCCGGGGCCTGTGCTCCGCAATGGGAGAGGCCACAACAGTGAGAGGCCCGCGTACCGCAAAAAAAAAAAACAAAAAACGTTCAATGCCACCTAGGAAAACAGAATCTACTTCTCCCTCTTCAATAAAATATTCACTAATGTTCCAAGATACTATAGTGTTAGTACCTGGTAAAATACTTCACTAGTGCCTGTGACCCAGTGTATCTGCCTTGAAAGATGACCATTTTATTGTTTACTCACTCATAGAAGCTGATCAACTGACCTCATTAAGAGTTTTTGCTTTTCCCACAATGAGTAAGATGGGCAGAGAATTTTGTCTTCTTCCCTGTTCTAGATGAAAGGGTTAATTTACAGTATAAGTTAAACATGTGCTATCTGTGATTTAGAATATTTGAAAAGAGTAAGCCGGAAAAGAGATGAATAAAACATTTTTCACAGTAGCAAATTATTTAAATGGTATTAATTAACCCTTTGCAGAAGCCTCCCTGACGTTGTCATTTAAGGACGGGAGCTTCTAGGCAGCTTCTTATTTTGATATTCTCCCCCAGTTATCCATGGATCATAATAGACTCATTATAAAAATTGGAAAACAGAAATATATTGAACAAAGAGTAGAAGTCTCTTAACACCACCATAGAACACTGGCTCTATATTTGCTTAGATATTATACTTATATACATACATATTATGTAATATACTATATATTGCAAATATTACACATAGGATATATATTACAAAAATAAATGAAATCATCTTAAATGTATTATTCTTTAACCTGATCTTTTCACTCCCATATTATGGACACTTATCACTGTCAATTCATATAGATTCTACATTATCTTTTTTGATGGCTGCATAGTATTCTTCCGCATGACTGTATCATGAAGTAATTTAATGTATTAATTAACAAATTGCAGTTTACATTAGGATCACCTGTGAAGTTTGGTGATTGTCCTACTGCCAGTGTCCAAGCCTATACATATTTAGATTCAGAAGATCTAGTGTTTGGCTCAAACACCCATATTTTTGAGAGTGTTCAGAGGAGATTCTAATACAGACCAAAATTTGAGAACCACTTAGTTAACAACTTTCTTGTTGGTGGACATTTAGCTTCATTTTTTTAATTCATAACATTGTAAGAATATTGACATCTGAAAACAAGAAGCAGAAAGTTAGGAAGAATCTTATTTCTCTCTCCCTCCCTTTATTCCCTTCCATCTTTCCTCCGTGTTTCCCCCTACCCCTGGCCTCTGACCTTCCCATTTATTCCATGGAAGGAAAAATAGTAAAAGATTAGGTAGATTTTAGGAGAAAATAAAGAGCTGAAGGAAGCTAGGACAAATAAAGGGGAGTTCAACAGAAGATGCTGGAAGATACTGTCAGAAGGAAAGAAAATAATGTCAAGAAAGCAAAGCATTCATTAATTCAACTGATATATTTAATTAGAAAGATGCTAAATAGTGATGTAATATAGGAGAGAGAACATCTTCAGGTTTTGGAATTAAGTGACTGAAAAAACATGAGACCAGGTGGGTTATTCTAGATGCATCCTTATGAAATAGAAATGCCTGTTTCAAATTAGTTTTCATTTCATTAGAGCATCTACATATGCATTCAATTTTCACAACTGTTACAAATGTAAGCAGTAACAGTAAATGGGTTCTCTTTCACCCTCTGGCTGTGTTATCTTTGACAAGCCAAGCTCTCTTGCATCAGTTTCTTTGTCTGTAAAATGTGTGAGCTAGATTAGATTAATCTACAAGCACCTTTTGCCTCTAACATTCTTTAATTCCATGAGAGAGGAATTTATTTTGTTTTGCAATTAAACCCATTTCAGAAAAAGAACCTTTTCTTTATTCCAATTTTAAAACCCATGGGCCTCTGTGTTTCAGAATGCTCATGTGACCATGAGTATTCTGAAACACAGAGGGCCGAAGAGAATTCATCAATTGTGGGAAAGTTTTAACACTTCAATGGAAATCAATCCACAAAGACTAATAAGTAGGGAAATGATGTCTCTAGGATACCAACAATTTAAAACAAGATCTAGGCAAATAGAAAATTCAGGCTTAAACTCAAAGACTACCCAGCAACAACTCAGAGACTTTTCCTCTTTCAGTAATAAGAAATGCATAAATGTAAACTATGTTTTTCTGATTGAAACAATTGCCTTGTCAGGGTAAAACCAAGCCACACAGTATAAAATGAAGAAAGACTGCCTAGGCCGAAATAAACATCAAGTAAGTGACAAATATTTTAATATCAGTGAGACATAAGCTGATACAGTAAGTCCCCTACATATGAACCTTCTAGTTGAGAACTTCAAAGATGCAAACGTGCCCCTGTATGCCAGCTGTTGTATTGTACTACTGTACTCTTCAAGTTACTGGACTGTAAGATTTTAAATGTTTTCTTTATTTTTTGTGTTTGTTTTTATGTATTATTTGTGTGAAAAGTATTATAAACCTATTACAGACAGTACTACATAGCTGATTGTGTTAGCTGGGTACCTAGGCTAACTTTGCTGGACTTAACGAACAGATTGGACTTAACGAACGTGCTCTCGGAAAGGTACCCGTTCATATGTAGGGGACTTACTGTATAAATAAGCAATGCGATGATCACACAATATCAGATGGGAGATTCCTGCCTGTTTGCTGGCCTAATGGCTTCCCATGACTCCCCTTGTAGTATGTTGAATGGTGGCCCCCAAAAGATATGTCCACTCAGGACTTGTGATTGTGACCTAATGTGCTAAAAGGTCTTTGGAAATGTAATAGGCATAGCCCTAAATCCAATGATAAGTGTCCTTATAACAGAGGAACAGACAATGTGAAGACAGAGGCACAGATTGAATGGCATCTATAAACTGAGGATTGCCAAGGATTGCCCGTAGCCACCAGAGCCAGGAGAGAGACATGGAATGAAAACTCCCTTAGAGCCACCAGGGAAATCAACCCTGCTGATACCTTGATTTCAGACTTCTGGATTTCTGGCCTCCAGAACTGTGACAGAATTAATTTTTGTTGTTTTAAACCATCCAGGTTTGGTAACGTGTCACGGCAGCCCCAAGAAACAAATACAGTCCTTTAAAAACATAGTTTCCAAAAATACTAATCTGCTCAGAGTTCCCTGAACAAACTGTACACATGCACGTGTGATATAATCTCCAAATCCTTTAGGGATTAGGTGATCTTGGCCTAAACCCCACTTCCATGACCTGTGACGGTCAAAAACCCTCCCCCATGCATACTTTCTCATGATGGGGCTTGCCACATAGGGTTGAGCAGGCTGTGCACTGCAGAAGGGTGTGCAACCAGGGAGATGAGTGGGAGCTGCAAAACATTGACAATTTGCCCTCAAAGCTGTGCACCTGCTGTGGGGCTGCAAATGCCTCGTTTTTGCACAAAGCCACCACCCAGTCCCAAATAGGTGTCTTCGTAAAATTTGTACAAGAATGACATAATGTCAGCAGTGGTCTTGGTGGTTCTTTGTGTCTGTCCTCTTGCCCCTGGTCCCATGACCTTGGCTCTTTCCCAAGACTGGTGTCCACAAATAATTCCCAAACATCAAGCATCTCTTAAGCCTACTAGGATTACTAGATTGGGGGTAGCACAGAGGAAGAACTACATCACATACCACACAATTTCAACATCATGCTCAGTTTTCCCTTCACGGTCCCCTCTCCTTTCCAAAATCCCAAAATCCTTACACACGATTTTGCTAGTAATGGAAGCCATCCCACCAACCTTCTCTGTGCACCATATTATGGAGAATAAAATTTTCTCCATCTTTTATTCAGTATTTTAAGTCTCTGAGCCTTTGAACATGCTGGTCTCTATGCTTGGAATCACTTTCTCCCATTGTCCACCTGGTAAACTCTTATTCATCTATTCATCTTGCAAACCCCATTTCAAAATGAAAGACATGGGATTATTAGAAAGTAAAGACTATGCAATGCCCCTCTGAATTCACCAGTCATCATCTATCTCCCATATACTAGCCTCTGTTCTCTCCTACCTCTCCCAACTTGATGATAACTCTTTGAGAGCAGAGCCCTGACTGGTTGTTCCCACCGCCCTGCATTCAGCTCATGCTCAAATGTTTGTTTCCTAAGTAATTTTTAATAGCCAAATATCCTAAGAGGATTATAGTCACTTAAGTTTAGATTCCTGCCATTTCCCAAACATCAGTAACCTTAAAAGTCTGACAAGTTCTGCTGGCCATCGCTTCTCCTGATGGTGTAGACACTAGTCTAAAACATCAGTCTTTTTCTTGTTTACCACTGGATTTCTGCAAAAGTTTGCGGTTGTCATTGTTTTTTGCTCCACTACTGATACGTGTTCTTTCCTTTTGCTTTCCTCACATAGTACCTTTCAGGAAGACCATTTTCACTTCTTTCTTCCTAAATTCCTTTGTTGTGCTCACATTTATATTCATTGTCCCATGTTTAAGGGCTTTTGGTGATGTTGAATTCCACCTGAATTTGATTTCTTTTTCTATTTTTTGGTTCCTTTCAAATTCCAAATTAACAATGCCACTAAGCAAGGAAAAGCGTGTTAATAAGCCAATTTTATCTCGACAGGCTCAAAATGCAGTTATTTTCTTGTGGTATATTAGATTATGACAATGAGTTTAACCCAGGAAACGTATGAAAAGAACATTTTATTTCCCCTGTGTAGGCTGCAGCACTGTGTTTTTTCATTTATTAACAAAAAAGTGCATTTTTTTCCAAGCACTGTTTAGTTCTCACCAGTTTCTTCCAAAATTGATGTTATCTAAGTATAAAAATTATAACTCAAATGAAAATGTTACTTTCTAAATTTTAAGCTTATTACTGATCATGGATATTAAGTGCTTTATACACCTCACTGCAGAAAAACCTCATAAGAACACTCTGAGGTAGCTACCATTATTGGCTTCATGTCATAGAGGGAGAAACTGAGTTTCTGAGAGGCAAAAGGACTGTCGCAAAGTTGTCCACTTAAAAAATGATGAATCCAGTTTGCAATTCTGCTCTGACGGAGCTTGAAGCTACTGCTTTCCTGTACGTGGACCTCTTTTTTAGTCAGTCTGAGAGAGGCAGCTTCTAGTTGATATTTGTAAAAGGCACCTCAAAATTAGGCGTTTAATTAACTCGTTTTCATAAAAGTGAAACTGAAATGTTGTTTCTCAAACAGGGACCCCCAAATCAAATTCTTGTGGCAGCCAGGCAGATAAAACAAAAGAAGAAAACAGGTGGGGTGTAAAATAAAACAAAGCAAAACAAAATAACGCTGATAAGCTCAACTTAATTGGTGCCTTAAAGGACTGTTGGCTTGGTGTTTTCAGATATCCTGATATTTTCCAAAGAAGCCAGAAATTAAGTTTTTCATCGGAAATGTTCTAATTATTAAATGTTGGCAACTAAATCAGGTTAGTTTGTTTTTCTAACTATGCAAACTGTGTCTACACAGCCCACAAGTTGCCGGCCAAGGAGTGACTCTAGTGTAGACTGATATTGGCCCATAAACCACATGTCCAATATGGTTGCTAGTAGCCACCTACAACTATTTTAATTTTAATTAAATAAAATTTAAAATCCAGTTCTTCGGTGACACTAGCAACATTTCCAGTGTTCAGGAGTGACCTGTGGCTTGTGCCTACAGTAATGGACAGTGCAGAACATTCTCCTCATTGCAGAAAGTTCTATTGGACAACACTGAACTAGAGCAAGAAGCAAACCTCAGCTATTTTGCTGTCCGCTGTCAGGATCTTCCCACTGGCACTACAATGCTTAAGTTACTGCTCCCCCAAGGCCATTCCTGCCACTTCCCTTCCACCTGAACAGAGAGAGGTCACACAGGCCACCTACGAGGCTGGGCTTCACTGTAACTGAGAACAAGTCAGATCCAGGGCAGGCCTGGGGATTAGGCAATGTGTGTCTTTAGTCTTTCCTACATCCTGGCTCTGGGACTAAAATCAGGCCACCATCCTCCCCTCTCCAGAGAGATTCAGGGCCTCATATTCTTCGCTTACTCTCAAAAATTATTTTTAGGTCGTTCAACTACGGTAAAATGTAAATAATGGATACTTACCTGAAGTTTCTCCCCTTCCCTCGGACATTTGCAATGTACACAATTCTAAGAATAAAATGTCAAGCCTAGAGGAGGTGGTGAGGCAGGATTTTTTATTCTCATGAGAAAAGACCATGATCTTCTCCTGGGAGCATCTGAAATCCTCCATAGAGGCAGTCAGCTCATTTCCCTCGCTTTCAATCAAGCCCTACGCAGGATGTGGGTCAGTAGTTTCAAAAGCAGCTCGCTCGTGAGAATTACCCATGTAGGATCACCAGCTTTAGCAAGTAAAATACAAGATTCCCAGTTAAACTGAGATTCAGATAAACAATGACCAACCTTTTAGTATAAGGGTGTCCCATGTGCCATGCGTTGTGTGTTTTACCTGGAAATCCTATGGTGCTCTTATAAAAATACTGTTTTTCTGACCCCACTAATTCTAAGTCACTCAGATATAGGAACCATTGATCATAGGCAATTCACTTGACTCTCAGTAGTGTTTCATTTCTTAGCCAAATCTCTGTCATGTTTAGGACTGTCTTTTTAATGGAATCACAGCCTCCTACGGCGAAATATCAAACTACACGACTGTGGCCTTCATTATGCTAATCTGACCTCACAACAACCCTGTAAAATAAGAAAGGCAAAAGTTTCTCCATTTTGTCAATGAGAAAACTGAGGCTCAGAGACTTAAAGAAATTTCCCAGGCACAACTGCTAGTAAATGGCAAACCTAGGACCCAACCTCAAGTCTTCTGGTTCCAATTTCTATGCTCAACTCAACAGTGCCGTGAGTGAAAGGTGGTGGGAATCATACAAGACACAGAGAGAGAGAGGAATTCAGACAGAAGCTTCTGAAAATGTTTCATCAAAAGTATGGCTAACTAACCAGTTACCACTCTTAACTCACAGCTCTCTTAACCACCAGTCAACTAGGAGGCTGAAGGGGCTGACCTGTGACCCAGAGTTCAAAAAGTCCCAAGTCTCCAGGAATCTAGGGGTCTCAGAGAGAACTCAGAACTGGGTAAAACAATCAAAATGGTCTAGAAATTGGCTTTGGGACTAGTAATGAGAGTGATGACAGGGAATGCCTGAAAGAATGTTTTATGCTCAGTACTGTTGTTGAACTGAGTAATGAGATACTCAGCCTGTAATTAACCTCAGCCACCTAGTTCCTACCCTAAAATTTCCTCACAGTAACATAATGATTAGCTCTGCACCTGATCTGACTCTATGGGCTGCACTGCCATAAACAGGGTCAGAGAGGGGTTACCACTGGGGAAGGAGAGGAAGTAGAGAGACACCATGAACCTAGGCTCTTAGGCAACATAGGACAGATAACTGCCCCATCCCGAATGAATGCCCGGAGGGGATGGCGGAAACTGAGCTGCCTCCAGAGCACCTCCTTGAGCTCTCTGCCCTTGAGAGAGATTCCTTGGAGGACTGCAAGTCATCACACATCCACAATGACATCCAACATATACCATCCACGTGGTCTCAACAGCACCTTCCTCTCTCACATTTGTGCCCCCGGAACAGCTACCTCTGTGGGAACAGTGGGCTGAACACTCATTCCAAACATGGGGGGGGAGGGGCCTCTGATTGCCCAGGTCCAGTTTGCCGGTCAACGAAGGTCATGTCCTCTCAATGACCTCCTCCAAAAACAGGGAAAACAACCTAAATCTTATTTTCTCTGTTTTGACTGAGGCTTAAAACATCATGCTCTTGCTTTTAATAAGCCATCAGAGTTGGTAAAAATAGGTCCATGAGCTTATGTGCTAGTTGATTTAACAGTAGTCTTCCATGGAAATCAAAGGGTTAGAGATCAGATAGCTTCAGAAGTTATTTCCAGACTCATTTCCAGATCCATATTACATGAGCAAATGTACACTTACCAAAATAAAACACTTAAACAACAAATATGTGTTTCTACCCCTAAATCAGCATAAACGGGAGATGAAAGAAAATAACGAATGTGTTATCTCTTTTGAGGAAAATTTCCCTCTAGGTCCATTGTGATATCGTGCCAAGAATAATAATGATGCTGACGACTGGTCACCAGCTAGTCTCAGGGGTGGCAGTCGAAGCTGCCAGGTAACAGAGCGTGTGCTCAGGCAGGCGAGAGTTCAGACCTACAGTACTGACAGAGGACATAGCCCACCATGGGAGGTAGGCATCAGGAACTGAGGCAGAAGGGCAAGGAGGAAGGGCTTCTAAGAAACCTCTGGGCATAGAGGCCCCAATATTTGCTGGAGATAAATGCTAGTCTTCAGGTTGGCACAACTCATGCTTACTTATTTTCCCCCAAGCTTTAATACTTACTTCTCTCTTTATAACAATCACTGCCCAGTGTGATTTTGTCTACTGTCATGATGCCAACTCTACGCTAATGAAGAAGAAAATACGTGTTGGGATTGGCTGTAATAGTCTTCTCGCCAACTGTTATTTCTTCTAGAAGCATGAACCTTGTCTTAGTCAGGTGACATACTTCAAATGAAATGCAAATGCCTTATTGTTTAGAACAAGGATGGCAAACAGATTTTGTGTCACATATGAAGTCCCATCAGGCTCAGCAGGAACGAGTGCCATGATGGATGAGTGCCTCTATCATGGGTGTGGAGGGGAGAGAGCTGGAACACAGAATAAGGTCAAACATGAAGCTAACAAAGCATCTAATACATAACATGCACTTAATGGTGAAATCCCAAGGCATTCTTTTTATAGTGAGGAATAAGAAAAAGAAGGAAATGATCACCAATAGTGCTCAATATTTTCCAAAATGTTTTGGCCAAACAGACCAAGGTAAAGAATTAAGTGCTATAAACATTGAAGAGGCAGTGACAAAAATTATTTGCAGTACAGCAGAAACTAACACAACATTGTAAAGCAACTATACTCCAAAGAAAAAGCTCTGATTAAAAAAAAAATTATCTTTATTTGCAGATGACATACTGCATCCTCCAAAATCTGGAAGTAGTACTAGCAACTACTGGACTGAATAACAGCTTTTCAAAATTGCCAGAAACTAAAAGCAGGACTTCCAGGATAAACATGGCTACCTAAGCTAGGATTTTTCCCTGTTCACTTTGTGGAAGTCACATAAAAGCAAAAAGGAGAATGAATAAAATTCCACAAACTCCATTTTCAGCAAAACCAGGAGTCCGATGAACTATGCAGACTCGAAAACATGTAAGCTCTGCCAAAATCAGCAGAGATCAGCCAGGACTCATGCCTGTGTGGGGGAAGAGAGCATGGAGAATGCTACGGGGCGTAGCAAAAACACATTTCTTGAAAATGGGGAGCCCCTCTTAGAGGCAAAATCTATGTCCCTTGTTTGCATCAACAAGCGGAGGAGATGGGTTGAGAAGGGGGGAGGATGAGGTAAGGGGGCAGCTGAGTCTCCCTGAACCATGTCTCATCCAAAGAAGGAAAGGGGGTAGGGCTGGCTGCACAGCAAATGGGGGCACACAGGCCCCCTCTACAGGAGGTGGACTCTCTCTGAGGCTGCAAAGAAGTCCTTCAACTAGCCTGATCTTTCTGCCCAATCTCTACCCCCCAGGAACTTCTCTTCTAGGAAAACTCAAATCATTTACTGATGAGTCATAAAATAACCCTTTTTTATTGTTGTTTTGTAATAAATTTTATTTATTTATTTTTGGCTGCGTTGGGTCTTCGGTGCTGTGCGCGGGCTTTCTCTAGCTGCAGCAAACGGAGGCTACTCTTCCTTGCGGTGCAAGGGCTTCTCATTGCAGTGGCTTCTCCCGTTGTGGAGCACGGGCTCTAGGCGCGCGGGCTTCGGTAGTTGTGGCTTATGGGCTCTAGAGCACAGGCTCAGTAGTTGTGGCGCACAGGCTCAGTTGCTCCGCGGCATGTGGCATCCTCCCGGACCAGGTCTCAAACGCATGTCCCCTGCATTGGCAGGCAATTCTTAACCACTGCGCCACCAGGCAAGCCCTAAAATAGCCCATTTTTATTGGGTGAAGGATGGGCACAGCATTGACACAAAGCTAATACAGGAAAAAATTTGTGAAAAACAAAAACAAAACTTAATAATAGCTGAGTGCACTTGTCAGAAAACTATGACGATGAAGCACTTGAAATTTGTGAGCAAACATTTAACATGAATTTTTAAACTTAGAGAAGTGCCTCTATGAAGAAACACTACAAAGCAGAAACTGCAAAAGCTCAGAGATGTAAAATAATTTAATAAATAAGTTAATTACCTTAATTTAATAAAAAATGATCTAGAAGAAGCAGAAGACAAAAAATTTACAGAAATGAAGAAAAATTTAAAGGAGAATAAAATAATAATCAAAAAAATTTAAACAAACTAAAATGGAGATAGAGGAAAATATAGGTGAATATTTTTATAATCTTGGGATCAGAAAGGTTTTCCTAAACATGACCCCCAAAAAGTTAAAACAATAAGGAAAATATCGATGAATTTGATTATATTAAAATTAAAATTTCTGTATATGAGAAAAACATATTAAATTCTGGGAAACATTTGAAACATACATAACAAGCAAAACTTGATATTCTTTAGCCACACACACATATATTTTACAAGTTAAGAAGAAAAATATAACACCTCAACATAAAAAAGTCAAAGGATATGAACAGACAAGTCAAAAATAAGAAACACAAGTATTACTAAATAAAAAAGAAAAATTCAAAACAGAATGGCAAATGACATTTTTATAAAGAAAACTATTTAAACATTTGTATGGCTACAAATGGGGGGGAAAAGCCATGCATGGATGAAACTGTCAAAATGTTAAAACTTATGTGGAAAATATTTTATGATGAGTTTTACTACTTCAGGAATCAGAAGTAAGTAAAATATTTCTATATTTTTTAAAAGCACACAATTAAAACATCGCAACGACATCAAAATAAGACCAAGGTTTAAATTAGTGTTTCTCAACAGGGCTGCTTTGCTTCCCCAGGGCACATTCAGCAATGTCCGCAGACATTTCTGGTCGTCACAACTGGCAAGAACTGATATTGGCAAAGAGTGGATGGATGCCAGAGATGCTGCTTAATATCTTACAACACACAGGACAGCCCCTCACAGAAAAGAACCATATGACCTAAAATGTTAATAGTGCTGAGACTGAGAAACTCTGACCTAGATGGAAATAAGACAGGACCTATTTGTAAGAAGGAAGTAATGAGAAGATGCTGTGTTGACTTAATGTCTTATGATTAGCCGACATCAGAAATCTCAAGGAATTATTTCAAACTGTTCGGAAGTTACCTCACATTCACATCTCCATATATCCCTGTGGGAACCAGCATCGTACTGTACCTAACCCCGTGGCCTCCGCAGAGCTGGAAGGGTGGTGCTTGTAGAATCAGCCTTGCAAAACCACTGAGAGGCAGCCCTAACTTCCAAGTCAGGAGAACACAGCTGTACAGGCAGAATCCTCCTAGATAGAGGTGAATGGCCAAGAGGGTGGGTGTGACCTTCCACTCTGCTCCTCTCCATTCCTGCCTGTGGGGAGGCACTGCTTATGGGGGAAATCAGTTCTAACCTCCCTGTGGACCCTCATAATCAATGGCTTCCCAGAAGATAGAGCTATATGTTGGGCTTTTGATGACCAAAGTACCTTTTTTTGAGTCCCTAGCAAGAGATTACTAAGATGAGGTTTATTGGAAGAGAAATTGTTTTCTAAATTCTTTAAGCTTCAGTTAGTACATCAAGATTCAGACTTTGCCCACTTTACCATTAAGCCAGGGATAGGGAGAAGCAAGGCTATGCTGTAAGGGGGATCCCTGCCATGCGAAAAGGAAGATTAAAGACTATACTTTTCATTCCCAGAGAAGGTGGAAAGGGAAAGGAGAAAAGGGGAGCAAAAGATGTATGTGTTCTGGCAACTTGCTCCAGACCAAATTCCAGAGGGAACAAAGAAGTAGATGTATCTAGACAAATATGAGGGAAACTTGGAGCTAGTTGCTTGCTTCACCATATAGAACCTGGGAAATCTGAGAGCCTCCAAGAAGAGGTTGTATCACAGGAAGAGAACAGGTAGATGAACCTGAAATACCACGCCCGGTTGCCCATGCCTGAGTGGAGGGTGCAGTGCACCCAGACACTAGTGTGTGCCCTAGGAAGTCGCAAATAAACGCTGAGATGACCAGTGGAGTTTCTGAGGCCCAGGATAGAGAAATGTCAAGCATTTCAAAACTGATGGGCAAATGGTGGAGTTTGGCTGTGGACACCACCACAATACCAAACACCGCCAGGTATTACCAGTCACTAACGCTTCAGAGGACACCACACCCCAGAGCAGGAACCAGAGAGGGCTCAGAAGGACTGCTCCCCTCCTATGTGGATAAGAAGTCCCTCAATTTCTTGTCACCATGAGAACCCTTAAATCTCCCCCAACCCAACCCCATAGATGCCATCTTGGAGATGGGGAGAGAAGAAGAAATTTGAAGATGGAGTTGAAAGATACTATTTGAATTGAAAAGGATTGAAATCAGTGAACTGACATGCATGTGTCCCCCTGCCCACTTTCCGTTAAGTTCATGATTGAATATTTGAGAAGCCTACATTTGCTTCCATATCTGAGCAGTGGTTTGTAAATGTGTTGCACCTTTTCGGGGTTTCCTCAGAAACTGAATCAGAGTGAGATGTCCCCACTTGTGTCTGGGCTTTGTCGGAAGGAGTAACTCTGACTTTAGCCAGAAGCCAGAGGAGGGAGCTGGTAGCGCTCATCCCCCGTGTCTTTTCTTTCTTTTGTTTTATACACTCACACTCATGTACACACACACACACACACACACACACACACACACACACAATTAAAGCTTTTGTTTTAAAATGGTTAGTTTGAAAGGAATAAAACAACTCTAGAAAATGCTTTAATTAAAAAAAAACAAACACAAAATCTTACCAACCAAAAATTCTTGTCCGAAGATGGACCAATACAGAAATATCTGCTGATCTTTGGAGTGTTAGTCTCAGTCCTTATCCAAGAAATGTGCCATATTGCATACTATAAACCTTTTTCTTTTAAAGCCCGTGTGGGCTTGAAGAGTATAAACCCAGGGGAGACGGCACCCTCTATGTGATTAATAGCTTATGTTTCTGGTTTGGGCTTTGGAATCATGAGTGGCGTATTTTCCTTTGTAAATACCCTGTCTGACTCTTTGGGGCCGGGCACCGTGGGCATTCATGGAGACCCTCCCCAGTGCTTCCTAAATTCAGCTTTCATGACACTGGTGATCATACTGCTGCATGTGTTCTGGGGCACTGTGCGTTTGGACGCCTGTGAGAAGAAAAAGTGGTACACCCTTCTTGTAGTTCTTCTCCCCCATCTGCTGGTGTCAGCCCTGAGCTTCATAAATCCTCATTATGGGTTAAAGCTGGTGTCGGCATACATCATCCTGGTGCTCACGGGCGTCTGGACATTCTTCGTTTCTGCCGCAGCCTGAAACTCTGCCTCCTCTGCCAAGACTAGGACTCGGTCCTCTTCAAGCAGCGCTCCAGATAACTTCCTGAAACAGGAAGCTGCGCCTTTAGAAGAAGCGCAGCTGTGTCTTCTAAAAGTCCATTTTCCTGGTGAAATTTAGAATAAACAGTACTATCTAGATACGATATGGCTTTCATGCAACGGCTTTCTGAAAGGGATACATCAGGGGTGTGCAGCCTGGCTGCAAGTTGGAATCACCTGAGAAAACATAAAGACTAATGTTCTGGGCTCTACCCTCCAGATTTAATTGGTCTGGGCATTTGGTAATTTTTTAAAGCTTCTTAGATAAAACTCCGATGTGCAGCCAGGTTGAGAACTGTCCACGTCCAAATAGGAACTTTCTGAGAACGCCATAAGTAAATAAGAATGAGATGTTTAGCTATCTCCTAACTCAGTTAGTGTTGAGCAAGTAACCATCTGAATGTCAAATAAAAGTCCTAGGTGGCCTTTGTCTTTTTAAGTTCTGAAGTCACAAAAGGCTAAAGGGCCATCATCTCTGTGAACTGTTTTCCCGTACTTCGCTGGTACTCTGTTCTATGAGAAAATGATAGGCTGTCCTTTTATGTGGGATCTTCCCAGACCAGGGCTCGAACCCGTGTCCCCTGCATCGGCAGGTGGACTCTCAACCACTGCGCCACCAGGGAAGCCCCTAGGCTGTGCTTTTAACTACAATAATAAATTACACTGACTTACTATGGCAAAAAAAAAATTCTTGTCCTGTATTTCTTTTCTTTTTTCCTGTTCTTAACCTTGGTTTCCTTACTTTTTTAACTTTATGATCTCACAGGCTGTGCTTTCATCTTAAAATTTATCTTTCTGGGGCTTCCCTGGTGGCGCAGTGGTTGAGAGTCCGCCTGCCGATGCAGGGGACACGGGTTCGTGCCCCAGTCCAGGAAACACTGGCTAGAGTGAAGGATATATTATATAGGGCTTTTTTTTCATTTTGTGCTTCTGTTTTTGTTTTTGTTTTAATAGTACAACTTGGACCTCCGTTGGATCTTGGGAATCCAGGCGTGTCTAGAAGGGCAGAGAGTAAATAAGCTAAGGATCTCCCCTTTGCATTCTCTTACGGACCAAGGAGCCCAGGAAGGTCCTACAGGAACATGGTAGAAGCTTAGGTGTTTTGAATTTTCCTCTTCCTAGGGTAGAACAATTGCAACATTTGGGAGTCTCAGGTCTTGACAGTGCCTCAGGGCTCTAGCCTCACTGCTTCTTTTCAAACTGTTAGAAATATATTTGTTGTGGGCTTCCCTGGTGGTGCAGTGGTTGAGGGTCCGCCTGCCGATGCAGGGAACGCGGGTTCGTGCCCCGGTCTGGGAGGATACCACATGCCGCGGAGCGGCTGGGCCCGTGGGCCATGGCCGCTGAGCCTGCGCGTCCGGAGCTTGTGCTCCGCAATGGGAGAGGCCACGGCAGTGAGAGGCCCACGCACCACAAAAAAAAAAAAATATATATATATATATATGTATATTTTTTTTGTTGTGAGCTAGAGTAAAAATACATTTTACATGATGATCCGGTACACACACACACAACACACATATTGACACAAAAAAATATTTTATCAAGTAATACCCTTACTCCATATGATAAAGTTAAAAAGCAACAAAGCTAGTATAAATGTGATTTTATGATTATTTAATTGCAACATTATATTCTATATGTCTCTAACCTACTAACGTTATTTCTTTACTCCTGCTTTGCAAACGGGAGTTTGAAACACTAAATAAAGGACTTTTCCCAAAGAGTTAGCTTGCTACAAAGTAATATAAACAAATACAACAATAGCTAACATTTATTAAGATTTAGTATGTGCTAGGCACTGCCCTGTGTGTACTTTGGATGATAACTCTGTGTGGCAAAGGTACTATTTTTATTTTCATTGCTACATTTTATGTAAGGGAAAGGGCATTTAGGGATTAAGTGGCCGCTGTAGATCACATAGCCAATTGCAAAACAGACCTTAGGTTCGAACCCAGACTTCCTGGGTTCCAGACTCCAAATTACACACTTATCCACTAAATTACATTTTTCTACTCCCATCCATCTTCAGAGAACTTAAAGTAAAATCCCCGCACCTTGTCCTACTCAGCTTAAAGGACAGGACCAATAAGGCTATGGTATCCCAAGTACCTAACTTCTTTTGGGTACCCTGGAGATATTTCACCAGTGAGAACAACTCTAGCCTGGGTGATGGGGTGACATTGCCAATCAGGATATATTTACCTTGGCCTCTGAAATCCAGGATGTGGCACAATGAACAAAAATATCATCTAAGAAATAATATGACACCAAGAGACACACCTCTTTAGCCTGGTAGAATCCCTAGCAACAATTCTCTCCAACTGATCTTCTACATTACAATCAAAGTTATCTTTACATACACAAATTTTAGCCTGCTACTCCTACAATGAAAATATTCATGACTTTTATCATATACTCATAGAGTCTAAATAAATGATTTTGCAATGTATACAAATGTCAAATCGTTATGTTGTACACCCCAAACTAACATAATGTATGTCGATTATACTTCAGTTGAAAGGAAGGAAGGAAGAAAGGAAGGGAGGGAGGGAGGGAGGAAAGAAAGAAAATTATATATGGCCGGGATCTTGCCCCAACTTAATTTGAATCTCACTCTGTAGTTCCCTATTCACAAAACCTGAATTTTAGCCCTTTCGCACCTTGTTTGCCTAGATCTTTACTCACCCTTAAAAATCCAGTTCAACCAGAGCAGAATGTGAAAGCTTCACCTGCGTAGATACTCAAATAGCCAATCATTGGAACAGAAATACAGTTGAAGAGAATAACAGTGATCCAGGAACTAAAAAAAAAACAAACAGAGAGAAAGAAATGAGGGAATGTGATCTGGGAGTTGGTGGAGAACACTAGCAATGTAGAGAAGTGGTTGAAAAGCCTGGTGACTTGAGATTCAAGAGTGGGTGCTTTGGGGAGGAGAAGAAATGACCTGGAAGAGACAAACAAGAGCAAGGATGATTCTCAGCACTCTTCTTGAGAAGCCTGCAGAGGAAGCAGTGTCCTCGGCGGGGAGAGAGATTTTCTTCGGAAAGACTTTGTTTACAGAGGGAATTTAAAGTTTTAAGGAGAATTTTTTAAAAATCCAGTTCAATATCATTTTCCCCACCTTCCCCAGCAAAAGTAAGAACAGCCTCCAAAACATTGTAAGAGATAATTCAAGTGGAGTTATTGCTATTACTAGTGTAATAGTATAAGATGGTTTACAGAGGCAAACAAGAACCTCTTTCAAAATGCTTTGATAACTGTCCTCTAATGTTACCTTGCGCATGCCCCTCTCAAACGTTCTAGGTAAGAGAGTAAATCGGTACAGCCTCTGTGGAGAGTAACTAGATATGACGGTTAAATTTTTTGTGTTAACTTGGCTAGGCTATGGTGCCCATTTGTCTGATCAAACACTAGTCTAGATGTTGCCGTGAAGGCTTTTATAGACACGATTAACATCTACAATCAGTTGACTTTAAAGGAGTAAAGGGGGTGACCCTCAGTGATGTGGGTGCAGCCCATCCAATCAGTTGAAGACCTTAAGAGCAAAAAAAAAAAAAGAGAGAGAGAGAAAGAATAAAAGGAGTTCTACTCCAAGATGGTGAAATAGAAATCCATTCTGGAGGGTGACGTCATGAAGATGGCACCGTAGGTCATTCCTGACTTCAGCCGCTTCAAAGGAAGACCAGCTAGCAACTATCCATAGACGAGACACCATTGTGAAAATCCCAGAACCTGGGGTGGAGACAGGAGGTGAGGCTTCAGCCTCACCCTGGACCACAGAGATGGAGAAGGACCAAATTTGAAGGGTAAGAGAAGTTTCACTTGGAGCTTGTTGCCCCTCCCTTAGGCCAGCACAGCACTGCACCAAGAGGTCCCTCCACCTTGGTCTATGGTTTCCCCAAGGGGAAAAAGAGAGCCCAAGGTGGACCTCCAGCTTCCCCAGCATTTCAGACACTTCCCAGGAGGCCCACTTGGGTCTCTCCTCATGGAGATCACAGGGGAAAATCTGTGGTCCTCGACCACTGGGTATCAGATAGAGATGGAGAAGAAGTGCACTTACAGCAAGCTCAGATCTATTCAGACTGTGCTCCTGCTTGCAGAAGAGCCTGGGCAGAGATTCTGGCCAGCAGCTCTGCCCATCTATGAAAGTGTGTGTGTGTGTGTGTGTGTGTGTGTGTGTGTGTGTGTGTGTGTGTGTGTGTGTTTTGGGGGTGGAGGGGGACAGATACACCTAAGCCACTCAAAACAGGTTGTTAGGCAGGAGCAGGGCAGTGGGAAACAATTTGGGGGAGGATGAAGAGAGAGGAAGCAATTGTCTCCTTGGTTCCGGCAGGGAAAAATATGGCAGCTGCCAGAAATGTGACAGATTTGTCACAAGCATGTGAAAACACCTCAAGAATGGTGTTTGCTTACATTATGTACCCTATGCCTAGTGCAGAGCATGGAACATATTAAATATTCATTGGCTGAATTCAAAGCGAAGGTATGAATGAATTAACCGTATAAATTAAAAAAAAAAAAAATCCTTTCTGAGTTCCCAGCCTGCTGGCCTGCTGTACGAAGCTCAGACTCAAGACTACAACATGACCTGTTGCCTGAGTTTCCAGCCTGCTAGCCTATCTTACAGATACCAGACTCGCCAGCCCCCGTAACTGTGTGGAGCAATTCCCTGTTTTTAAGCTACAGATGTACTCAATGTGTAAATGAAATTATGCATGTCCAAGGCTCAGTAGTACTGCAGAAACAACTAAATGCCCTTCACTGAACTATTAGTTGGAAAATTATGGCACACCCATAGCTAGAATTTGCAGCCATAAACAAGAAGACTCTCTATATCCTTGCATTGAATTTTACCCAAGGCAATATTAAGTGAAAAAAGCAAGACATGGAATAAGGTGTATGGCTGCTACCATTTGTATAAAAATAAGGGAGAAGATAGGGTGATGCACACCCCCCCACCGCTGTCTCTGAAAAGATACATAAGGAATTGGTGATGTTGGGTAGTATTGGTTGTTTCTGGGGAACAAGAATATTCTTTCATAACTTTGAAATTTGGTCAAATATATTATGAAAACAAATCAATTTGAAATGAAATTTTAAAAGCACACCACATAACATTGTTAAAGAAGGGATGCAGAATACTGGGTAGCTGCACAGAACTGCTCATGGGCTTGTGATTTCTCTGCCCTCTAGAGGCTGCCTTGAGAAGAACTTGACAAAACGGTTACTGTGGACCTCTCATCAGCCGGCCTCCAGTTAGTCTGGGGGCACAGGCGTGCGATGGCTGCTTACAGGTTGGTTTTCCTCTGGCTACAATGCCTTCGTTTCAGTTGGCAGCAGTGGTGCCTGTAATGGTGGTGTCAATGGCTGTTAGAGTGGGAGGAATCAGAACTTGAAAAACCATAGCTCTACTGAAACCTCCTAGAATCACACATGTTGAAACAGAAATGAGGGCAGGTCTTCAGTCACTAATGAAATACTGATACTTCTTTATTATGGTCAAAAATATAAAACTAGAAAATAAAACTGTAGAATGACTTTTCTATTTATGAATGTAGCCTTTTACATAAAAAATGACTTACATCATAAATCGTGAGGTCAGATTTTAAATCCTGGCACACTCAACATGTATAAAAAGAACTTTGTAATCATGTTCTCACTGCAGGCTGCAGCTGGAAAATATGGAAAATAAACAGTTTTATAAACTATATAATCTTTTGAAATTTAAATATGTATTATAACAACAATATACTACCATCACACAGTCATTGTTAATATTTTTCATATTTGCTTCTAATTTCTTCCTGAAAAAACTAAGATGTATTTTCCAATTAGAAAATGATGACATAATCATTATTGACAATGTTAAAATATGAAAACCTTAACGATGTTATTAGGGCTAACCAAAACAATATGAAATTGGCAGAAATAAGTTTATTGTTCTGTAATAAAAATTTTCAAGTCAACGCACATATTTATAACCTGTAAAAGTCTCCTCTAAAAGATCACCAAAGACTGTTTATTTAATCCTGTTTTAATCAGTGTTAAATTATTTGCAAATTATTACATGATATATTTCAGTAAGAGTTTAAAGGAGGAAGAAGCCACCTATTTTATGTTCATTGTAAGTGTTCTTTTTCTTTTTGCGGTACGCAGGCCTCTCACTGTTGTGGCCTCTCCCATTGCGGAGCACACGTTCCAGGCGTGCAGGCTCAGCGACCGTGGCTCATGGGCCCAGTCGCCCCGCGGCACGTGGGATCCTCCCGGACCGGGGCACGAACCCGTGTCCCCTGCATCGGCAGGCGGACTCTCAACCACTGTGCCCCCAGGGAAGCCCATTGTAAGTGCTCTTAACAGTCATCATTGAACAGTATTAAGTAGCCAGGGAGCAGATAGGTTGGTTTAGGTGCTTTGTAAACCCAGTTAAAGATTTTGATTTCAGAATATAAACTCTTGCCAGGATCTCTCCTCTCTCTGAGCATTAAATGCTGATGATCCGCAAGATTCTTTCCTGGACCTGTGTCCTCTATAAGCTCTTAGCACCAGTTTCTTGCATTCTCCTGGTTTACTTGTCACTTGCAGGACGGTGGCACCTGGATCACTATCTCCAACACTGGACTCCCCATTGATCCAGGCTTGCTGGATCTTTCCATACGTATAGTCCCTGGGTGCATCTAACTCAATGTGTCTAATAGTGAACTCACCATTGTTCCCCCAAAACTGTTCCTTCATCAGCGTTCACTGGCACCTGCTTAGTCAATCAGGAACCAGTGAGTGCCCTTTGCTATTCTTCCTCCTTGCCTTCATGTCAGATTTCTCAAGCCTGTCCAATTTTACAGCCTAAGTGTTCTCAATCTCCTGCACAAGATCGGGCTCTGAACATCTCTTAGCTGTATTGTTTCAGTCACTTCCTAATTATCCTTCCTGTATTCATTCTTAGATTTCTCTGCATTCATCCACAATGCTGTCGGAAGGATGCGTTCGAAATGCACTTCTGGAGAGAAGCTATCAGTTGAGGTCACACAACTTGGTCTATGAAAAAGCATGAAGCCATGTAATCCTACTATATCTCCTGGTTTATTAAATTTATACTTTTTTAATGTATGGAGAACTTTATAACATATGAATAAAAGTTTGTAAGGTCGTTTTCGACTTACAAATGCCTGACATATAACCATCTCTTACCTAGACATGGGTGTCGCATTCAGGAGTTCACTTCCTCCAATTTCCTGCTGAAAACAGAGCCTCCCCATTATACAACTCCAAGGTTATTGAAGTCCGTGTGAGGGGCACCTCTTCAGTGACAACAGTGCCCCCTAGTGTTGACAACAGAGCATTACTAACTGGATGTCTTCTCCCTATTGTGCTGGAATCACCGGGGATTCTAGCGTCTTCTCTGCTGCCTGCTTTCCCATCACCTTTACTTCCCATTTCCTTCCACCGCTGAGGACAAGTGCGATCTTCGCCCCTCCTGTTGCTTCCCGGGATGCCTGTGTGATTCCCTACTGCCACTTTGATCATCAGAGCCCTCTTTAATGGCCCAGGACTCACTCTGATGCCACAAGAACCCTAGAAACCTCACTGCTAACCGCTGCTTCTGAGGCTGTAAAGCAGCAGAACCAGAGTGGGCTGTATGGAAACTGGAGAGTGGGGAGATGTGAAGTGACCCCACTGAGTGGAACCCAGAATTGACTTCCTCACAGAAATAATGCTATCATCCCGGCTATGTACTACTATTAATACCGTAATTAAGTACACAGGTGCTAAATAGGACTTTGAGGGTCATTCTAGAAAATTAAACTACTACATAAGCACTATGGCTGTCGGAAAATGCATTCTCAACTGACTTAGAAAGGAACACCTGGAGTGTAATCAACTGATAGTTGAGCCCAAATAAATGAATCATGTTAATGTTTAAAAATCCATTGGAGGGCTTCTCTGGCGGTGCAGTGGTTGAGAGTCCGCCTGCCGATGCAGTGGACACGGGTTCGTGCCCCGGTCCGGGAGGATCCCACATGCCGCGGAGCGGCTGGGCCCGTGAGCCATGGCCGCTGAGCCTGCGCGTCCGGAGCCTGTGCTGCGCAATGGGAGAGGCCACAGCAGTGAGAGGCCAGCGTACCGCAAAAAAAAAAAACAGAAACAAATCCATTGGAGGCAATGCACATGTGAACTATTATATAATATGCCTCTTCACTAATATGTGTATTTTCAGCTGTTTGCAGGAGTGGCCATTTTCCTGGAATTGGGTACACTGAGGTCAGACTTAGACGTGGAATAGTGTTGACAATGATTTGTATCCAAAGTCGGTTTCTAATGTTACTCCTCTTTTTGCCCCTTTGCTCCAGCCTGACCGCGTTTCTTGAAAACACCAAGGTCAGGTCCACCTTTGTGTGCCCCCGTTGTCCAGACTACACTTCCCAAGATTTTTGCTTGACTCTCCCCACAGCTACATTTGTCCTCTCCCGATGACACCATAGCTGAGAACCCAACTTCAAATAGGCTCCCATCCAACACCCTTGCTCTGCTTTATGTTTCTTTAGAATATATATTTACCTGAAAGATATGTTTGTTTGCTTCTTTTCTGCTTCTTCATCTAGAATGTAAGACTCACAGGGGCAAGGAATTTGTTCCTCATCTTCCCTGCTGAAACCCCAGGTGCCCAGCGTGGCACATGGTAGATGCATACAAGACACAGAACAATAAATATATGATTTCAAGGAATGAAGGAATTAGTTTGCCATTCTTTTTTTTTTTCACATCATAGGATGTGATGACAATTAAATGAGTTAATGCATATAAAGCTCTTAGTATGGTGCCTGCCTATTGCTTAAATATTATTAAACCCATGGTTTTATAGTTCTATAGTGTGTGTGTGTGTGTGTGTGTGTGTGTGTGTGTGTGTGTGTGTTTCAGGCATACGCTCACATGCACAGAGCTTTGCTTCTTAGTTAATACATTTTTACTTACCATTTAAATTGTACTTTTTAGTGGTTTGGGGTTGTCGTTCATTTGGTAGATTCTGAAATTGATTCTTTGGTGATCATTTGCTCTAATTTTCTCGCTCTCTGATGGCTAGTCTGGCTCAGATATCTCATTATTTTTCATTTATTGCCCAATTGAATAAATAGCAATCGAGTGTTTCCCAAATGTGGCTGGTGGAATATCAGGCACTAGGTTTTTTAAAAAAGCATATTTTTAAGGCTTTTTCAAGATCCTCTTGGGATGGGGGCCAGGAACATATATTTAAACAGTTTCCCCAGATGATTCTTCTGTGCCACAGAATTTGAGAGCCACCAAAAGAGGACCATGGGAATTGGCAGCTGGTCAGGCGTTGCTCAGATATCACATACATCAGAGTTCCCTGCACGAAGCCTTGCTCCTTCCTATTCTCACTCCATCTCTCCTCTGTAGAGAACTGCCCCCAAGAGTTCTCTGTGCTGCGTGTACCCGATAAGCCTTGGTTGGTATTCCTGAAGTTTTGGACATTTCTTTCTATCTGCTCTCTTGGTTGAAAGGAGAAAAAAATTGACCCTGCTTGGTTGAAGAGCCCTTTTACTGCCAACACTGGTGAACAAATGTATCCTCCAAATCCTTTAACAATGTACATGTATGTCAAATCATCACATGGTACACATTGAATATATTGCAATTTTTTTTTTTTTTTTTTTGCGGTACGCGGGCCTCTCACGGTTGTGGCCTCTCCCGTTGCGGAGCACAGGCTCTGGATGCACAGGCTCAGCGGCCATGGCTCACGGGCCCAGCCGCTCCGCGGCATGTGGGATCTTCCCGGACCGGGGCACAAACCCGTGTCCCCTGCATCGGCAGGCGGAGTCTCAACCACTGCGCCACCAGGGAAGCCCTTGAATATATTGCAATTTTATTTGTCAATTATGCCTCAGTAAAACTGAGGGAAATTTTTTACCCTCCAGCTCTGCCACTGCTGGCAACTCTTCACGAAGAAGACTTCAGGGAATTTCCCATCTTTGCCAAAACCCATCCATGCATCCAGCCCTTGCTTCCTAAGCTGTGAGGAATCAGCTGGGGCTTCTGTATTACACCCACTTACTGTCTACCACACAGCAATGTACCCCCAGAGTCTTCTTTCATTTTAGTCCAAATTGTGCTTCACCTGGAAGATCCTCTTTGTAGTTTATCGTCTGCAGTTGAGTTTTTGTTAGCTTCAGCCCTGCTATAATTTTCTGCTCTGTTACTGCCTCTTTGGGGTATTTTCAGTGATTGTGGGGAAGACGTTTGTTTGCTTGTGTATTAACACGGCCATGTTTCCCCAGACAGCAGTTTTTAGAAGTCTCCTGATCAGATAGCTTCATTGCTAGTGATTCAGTCTCAATTCAAAGAACTAGTCACTGGCCAGAGCAGGAAGGAAATGTTCAGGCTTCATTTTCATACACCTTGAGAACTTCTGGAAGGAGCTGCCCTGGAAGGCCCAGAGAGGCCTTGGGTCAGAAGACACGCTGCAGACCACCTGAGCGTGATCGAGCCTGGGAAAGGCTCATATCCCCAAACCTGGAATTCACATGGGAGGACTCGTGCCTGTAGATGCTGCCTGGGAGCAGCACAAGCCAGTGAAAGTCGTGGGACAGGCGGATTTGAAACTGTTGGTGAATTCGGCCTCAGAAAGAGGGCTTAGATTCTGTTCATTAGTGACAACAGATAGTCCTGTTCATAACATCATTATTAAAAATAGCCTTTTGATCTCTTTTTCTATTTTGCTTATAAGCAGGCCCAGGTTCTTCAAAAGGTGAGATCTGAAGACAGACAGCACATACTAGGGCCATGTCTTATTACCACAGGCTGTCCCAGAAAGACAAGTCGCTGAGCTTTCTTTCTTTATGGGGACAGCTGGATGTGATCAGAAGTAGACAGGCCAGGCATTCAGGGCCTGAGCTGCCAGGACATGTCTAACCTTCCAATCCTTTAAAAATACGAACTGAAAATCCAGTGCCATGTTTACTTATCAAATGTAGCATTGGCCCTCAAATTCACACTGCTGTATTATTCTCAACTTGCTTCATCCAGCAATTTTTGGGAGCCGACTGATGACCAAAGAGGGTCTCATTAGAGGGACTTCTCTGGTGGCGCAGTGGTTAAGAATCTGCCTGCCAATGCAGGGGACACGGGTTCGAGCCCTGGTCCGGGAAGATCCCACGTGCCGCGGAGCAACTAAGCCCGCACGTCACACTACTGAGCCTGCGCTCTAGAGCCTGCGAGCCACAACTGCTGAAGCCCACGCGCCTAGAGTCCGTGCTCTGCAACAAGAGAAGCCACTGCAATGAGAAGCCCGTGCACGGCAACGAAGAGTAGTCCCAGCAACTAAGACCCAACGCAGTCAAAAAAAAAAAGACTTGATCTCTGGTCGGGGAGCTAAGATGCCACGTGCCTCGCCACCAAAAAAAACAAAGCATAAAACAGAAGCAATATCGTGACAAATTCAATAAAGCCTTTAAAAAATGGTCCATATCAAAATAATCTTTAAAAAAAAAAGGTCTCGTTAGAAAATGGCATTTGTTAATAGAGCTTCAGACCCAAAAATGGGACTTCTCTGGTACTGGAAACACGGTAACCTAACAGTTCTGCCGCTTAGTCACAAACCTATTTGATCTGAGATTTTTTTCAAATTCATTTACTTAAGAAATTAGGTCGTTCACTACAATTAATTTGGCAAGCCAAGACAGCCAGCTGCTCAAGTGAGATCCCCAATTTTCTAACAGATTGAATAAACACTAATTTGTTTGTTGATATGATTATGGAATTAGTAAAATGGCCTGTTCCTCAGTGTGAAAAATTAAGATCCAAGTTATTTCATGATGGCTTAACCACAGTTACAAGTTAAAGGAAATGGAGACTCTATCGATCACAAACTAAAAAACCATTGTTAAAAATAAAAACCATTGGGGCTTCCCTGGTGGCGCAGTGGTTGGGAGTCCGCCTGCCGATGCAGGGGACACGGGTTCGTGCCCCAGTCCGGGAAGATCCCACATGCCGCGGAGCGGCTGGGCCCGTGAGCCATGGCCGCCGAGCCTGCGCGTCCGGAGCCTGTGCTCCGCAACGGGAGAGGCCACAACAGTGAGAGGCCTGCGTACCGCAAAAAAATAATAATAATAAAAAATAAAGACCATTTGGAGATAGTTTGAAACGCAAGTTGTGATTTCCATGTGGTCCTCACGCTCTCTCTCTAATATGGGTCCCACATCTTACTTAAAATTGTGCTGATCCTTCCTAGACCTCTGTTCTCAGCTTGCCTTCCTCCCATTATAAGAATCTTATGTTTAATAGGCTAAATTTGCATTAAGACTTTATATTGTATATTCTCTATACACCTGTCCACTATTTGCATCAGTTTTTGAGATTCCAAAAAACTGCTGAAGAAAGTTTAGGTTTATTATCTTCTCAATATTTAAATTCAAAAGAGATTTATTTGCAGAAAATGACACCTTTTACTCAGGGAGGTATCTGTGTGCCGTTGGGGGAAGGTGGTGCTTATTTTCTTCCTGCTCTCACTTCCATAGAGAGGAAGGAAGGGTACTGAAGGTGCGTCCCGCCCCTCCTCCCCACCTGCTTGCCTGGAAACAAGGACGGACTCACCTGTCTGGAGACAGTGGAGGCAAAGAACGGGCTCCTGTGTGGTTCTTTCTCAGACTTCCTGCGGGGTCTCCATTTCTCCTTCAGTCCACCGTGAGCCAGGAACAGCCAGCAAAGGACGTACCAGGGAGAAAGGGGGACCTGGGGGCCCAAAACGCTCTGGTCTGTATGGCTGGGCCTAAGGCAGGCTGGGATTCTCTGTCTTCCTGGAAAGATGAGTGTCTACACCTCTAATCAGGGGAGTGGGTGAAAAAGCTCTAGATTTGGGGTCAGACAGGAGTGTAAAAAGATCTACTCCAACTCAGCACACCAGGTAATTGTTTGAGATAATTATTTGATGTTGTTCTGGAAGGCTCAGTTAATTACTGTGTCAGGTTTCTGGGTTTTTTGGTTTTTTCTTTTTTCTTTTCCAAATTTACTAGAAAGCAAGAAGAGGAATAATTATATTTCTTGAGTTGGGACACGCCCACTCACTAACTCCCTCACGCCGGTCTCCAATTTATAGCCTTGAAGACTCTGAATTAAAAGACTACTGGAAATTATTTCTCTGCATTTTACTTTAAATAATATTCACCAAGGGGCGGGGTGGGGGCAGAGCACTGAAATTCTGAGAAAGCATCTAAATTCAACACTAGATGTCACTATCCTGATCTTTTGAATTAGGTATTCAACCATTTTTCCCCCAATCTGTTTTATGTTCTTCCTAAAAATGATAGTAACAAATGCCAAATATTTGAGCCTAGATTATCATTAGCCAGATGTTTCTTTGGGGGGTGGGCAGGGGGGTTGCTCCGCCCTGCCACTTGTCTAAGCTCTGAAAACATTAAGTCCGAAGTCTAACAACCGTTATGGTCTCGAGCAATGGTTCTCAATCTTGGCTGCCCATTAAAATCACCTGGGAGATTTTTTCTGAGTACTTATGCATGAGCCCCTCCCAAAGACTCATGTAGATGGTACAAGGTGGGCCGTGAATAGCAGCATTTGTTTAAAGTTCATCGGGATGTTGTAATGGGAAGACAAGGTTGAGACCTCTGAACTGGTGGTAAATGACTCCTACCTTGAGTCTACAACAGAATCACACATGAGGCCCCTCGCAGACCTCCCGAATCAGAATTTCTGGCATGGAGCCCACAAATCTGTATTGTTCAATGATCCAGCTGAGCCCTGGACGAGCATCTGGGAGGCGCCAGAATGGATTTCCACTTCTCCTCTCATATATCCTCCATGATTTGTTCAGATAAGCTGTTAGCATGCCATCTGCTGGATCTCCAAAGCAAGCCCCAGTCACTTCATATCTAGATTATTCTGATGAGTCTGTCTTTCCCCGTCTTCAATTTCTCTTGAAACTGCCACAAGATTTGCTCCTAAAACATAACTTTGCTGCAGACATTTTGACAGAGGATACATTTTGCCATTTTGCCAAATCAAAGGTTCCTGGCAACGCATAAAATCACCTCTTTAAAGAACTGCTTCATATCAAGTACAGAACTTTACCAAACGTTGCTGACCCTATAGTCCCTTCCCAGCCTTCAACCAGTTGGGATCAGAGTCACATCCCAGCTGTGGCCCTTATTCCCTCTCCAAATTATCAGTATCTGTAACACCTCCTCTACTTCCACCAGGAGCCATCTCATTCCGCAACCCATCGCTCTTTATCACCCCAGGGATACAAATTAGCAAAGGTCTGAGGCTCAGCGCTAGGGCCTGAGAACTGATATTCTGCAGATTACCTGGTGACCTAAAAGCTTGGGAGTTTACTGACGTTTTCCCCCCTATATCACACCAAAGTCTCTTCGCCCCCTCCGCCTCCAAGGTTTGGACTCCACACCCTCTATCAAAGCCATCTGCAGGTCAAGGAATAATTACAGACTATCTGCCACTCTTTGGGGGGCAACTTGAGCCATGGTATTGGGTCTGTCTGGTCACAGAAGTGGGAAGGGATATTTTCAAGGGAGACAGAGCTGGTGGAGCATGAGAACTGAAGCTGGCATTGACAATGACCGTTGCTACAGAAGCTGTGTAGCAGATAGCTTAGGTCAGCTCATTGCACGGGACTGCTCAGGCTTCATCAGGGGGAGCAGAGCCCTGTGTTCCTGTGGGTTTACCCTCCGGTCCGGCAAGAGCAGCTTCCTGGTGCCCCCCCAGGAGGCGACTCCAACGTCCCAATGGCCCTGGCTGTCCCTTGAGCCTCCTTACGATTTTGCTGACTCTCTTTACTTCTCAAAGCTGCCCCTCATTCCATGCAAACTCCCATTAGGACATATTGTCTTATTCTCCTCGGGTAGTGGCCCCCTCTGCCTCTTCTTCACTTATTTCCTTTAACACAGAGAACGTTACCAATTTGCCTGGATCCTTGTAGTTTTTGCCCTCTTATGCATCTATTCCCCTCATTTTCCCTACAGAGCCTCACAACATGTCCTCAAATTAATATTTTCTGATCTGCACTCTTACCCCAATTTCTTCACCACTTTACTTCCTCTTAGCAGAGGAATCTGTGTAGTCCTTTTTACACTAATTCGGATTGTATGATTGAAGCACTTTTTATCAACCTCCCGTCACTTGCTGACACAACACAAACTGTCAGTAAATGATTGACAAGACAGTCTGTTCTCTTATAATTAAAGCAGATTATAGAGCATTTCTTACCGTAGTTCAATTTTGCAACTACAGCATAAATTCTGTGAGCACAGGCGAGGAGAAGCATATTTTTATCTATAAGTCAAAGCTACTTCCCAAGTAATTTTCAAGGCTTATAAACCTCCAAATTCATCGGCAAGATTGACGGCAATATATCAGTCATTAAGAAATTTCTCCGTTACAAATGAAATTCATGATTAGATGTCACGATAATTGCTTCATGACATCATACAATTAAGTGGCACAGGGGAGGAGGATATGGAGCCAGCATGTTCGATGTAGATTCCTTCCCGTGCACACCACTGTCGTTTCATACCCTAGCAACTGAACTTGACAGGCAGTCGAAAACAGACGGCAAGTTTCTTTAAAAATATAATGATCCCTAACAATGTTTTTGCTTCCTCTTAACGAACTTTGAGAAAAAAGGATGAAACATATTTCATTGTTGGTGCCTGGTACACAGCAGTCACTTAATAATTACTTATCACACAAAGTCTTGAAACCTGAGACTCTCCTTTGTGTCATTCCATTCTGCCTAGAGCAGTAATATAAACCTCCCCTCTTTCTGGGACCAAAGCCTAACTTTTCAGGGCCAGCAGATTACCTAATTTCTTTCCAGTTAACTCCCATCTTTGGATGTTGAATGGTCATAGATAAATTGTCTTTTTGGTTCTGCCTGTAATTATAGAACTTTAAGCAACTTTCTGGGCTTCACAGATTAAATGAGAAGTTTCACTGGAAGGTCATAACTCCGAGCTTTAACATGTTAACGTGTGTTATTTTCTGAGACTGTCAGTGTCACATGCCAGGAGGTGCCAATCTCATCTACCCTTCTTAGTTCTCTGTACCTCTTCCTTCCCTGTCCTCCCCTTCACCCTCATGCTCTCTCTTCCCACCTTCCCACACCCCAAAATGGATAAAGCTAAATTCTTAACATATTGCTAGTAATACAGACTCTCAATGGTCCTCAGTCCTGGACATGAGAAATCAGAGTTGGGAATTCCTGCTCTGATTCCTAGGATTACAAACCTGTTATAAAATCACGAACGTACCAAGGAGTGATAAAATTGTTAATGGGGTGATGGTGGGAGGGGTATGTGTGGCAGAGAGGATGGTGGGAGGGGATAGGGGAGAACTTGGGTAGCAAGTTGACTGAACGGAGTACAGGTCCCAGGACAGCAGGAGAGACTGGGTTACCTCAGGTAGATTTGTCAAATATTCAGTGAGACATAGGAGACAAAGCAGATTTATTACATTGAAATTCATTTTAACCTACTTCACAATTTTGCCTAAGGCCAGCTGTAGTCATCCATTCATGTCTACTAGAAGTTAAACACATCCCAGAGATAAAGACACCTTACGAGCTGGGTCTAAGTATTGTATTTCTTCTAATTAAAAGTAGGATTCTTCAGAAACAGACTCACAGACATAGAGATCAGACTTGTGGTTGCCAAGGGGGATGGGTGAAGGGAGAGGGATGGACTGGGAAATTGGGTTTGGTAGATGCAAACTATTACATTTAGAATGGATAAACACCAAGGTCCTACTGTATAGCACAGGTCCAATCTCCTGGGATAAACCATAATGGAAAAGAATATTTTTAAAAAGAATGTCTATATGCGTAAAACTGAGTCACTTTGCTGTACAGCAGATGGACACAACATTGTAAATCAACTATACTTCAATAAAAATAAATTTTAAAAATAAAAATAAAAGTAGGATTCTCTGGAAAAAGCAAATTATAAATACAGACAAGTCTTTATGTGTGTCCTTTAAACACGTAATTACCAAGAGCACAAGATAAATGAGAAAATATTTATTTGCTCAGTTCATCTCTCCAAAATATCACCTTTTAATAAAGCAAAGGTAAATTTATTAGAACTTTCTGCCAAAGAGAGAAGACAATCTTAGCAGCATCTCAGAAGGGGGAACTCAGAAGTGAGATATTTATACGGCTCTGGGGTCTGAGCTCAAGTGTTTTAAGATGGGTCTTCAAGGCAGGGAACTTTATATCTGTTTATATTATACATAAAGTTTATTTTTACATGTAATATATAAATGTTACTTTATTAATTTGTTTATATTTAGGTTGGTGGACACAGCAAAGCAAGGGTCTTGAATAAGTAACCTGTGGTTAATAAACAAGATTTTGCCCAGGTAAGCAATCTATTATCTCCAATAACTTGGTTTATGGGAATTTCCTGAAGCAAACGGTGAAGTTATTTATTGTTTTGTTCTGAACAAGTGTTTTCAGGAACAAACAACTAAGTCGTGTTGATGCAGGAAGGCTACAGTTTTAGGTAAATCACATTGACACACTTATAACAAGAATGTCTTAAAGAAGGAGGAAGGAAACTTTTAGAGGTGACGGTTTTGTTTATGGCATTGGTTATAGTCATGGTTTCACAGGTTTACACTTACCTGCAAACTCATCAAGATGTATATATTAAATAAGAACAGCTTTTTGTATGTCAATCATACCTCAATTTTAAAAATAATTTCTTTTAAGTATGTGCCTTTGTTACAATTAACGGGTAAACAAGGTAGAAAAGACACACGGAGAATCTAAGAGCAGCTAAATTGTTCCACATGAGAAAGAGCTTGGAGATACCCATGCAGAAGAAATCTGGGAAACAGAGAGAGTAGGAAGAGCTTGATGAAGCTGGGACTGGGAGTCAAGAGGAGAAAACTAGTTTGGTGGCAAAGAGCAGAGTGTATGGGCCTCCCTGGCGGCGCAGTGGTTAAGAATCTGCCTGCCAATGCAGGGGACATGGATTCGATCCCTGGTCGGGGAAGATCCCACATGCCGCGGAGCAACTAAGCCCATGCGTCACAACTACTAAGCCTGCGCTCTAGAGCCCACAAGCTACAACTACTGAGCCCGCGTGCCACAACTACTGAAGCCCGCGTGCCTAGAGGCCGTGCTCTGCAACAAGAGAAGGCACCGCAATGAGAAGCCCACACACCGCAACTAAGAGTAGTCCCCGCTCGCCGCAACTAGGGAAAGCCTATGCGCAGCAACGAAGACACAACACAGACAAGAAAGAAAGAAAGAAAGAAAGATAGAGAAAGCCTGCATGCAGCAATGAAGACACAACACAGACAAGAAAGAAAGAAAGAAAGAAAGAAAGAAAGAAAGAAAGAAAGAAAGAAAGAAAGAAAGAAAGAAAGAAGAAAGAAAGAAAATAAATTAAAAAAAATAGAGCAGCATGTAGTATAGAAAGACAGGGGAGGGAGTAGATAGGAGAGCTACAGTAGAGAGTGGAAGAGTTATTTAAATACTAGTATTAGTATTTAAATTAAATACAATTATATTAAAATTAAATTCAATTATATGAAAATGCAATATAAATTCCAGTTTCCAGATTCTCAAGAAATGTTTGGGAAAGCCAAACACTGGAGCCCAGTTTGTGTTTCTTTTATATGTGTAACCATTCAGAAACTGGTCTCGTGAGGGATGGGACTTTTAGGTCCCACTGGCTGGGCTCCAATGTTCAGATGCTAGGAAATGTTTACATGGTGGTTGTCCTTTAAAAACAGTAACAACATGGATGAAACTGGAGGGCATTATGCTAAATGAAATAATCCAGGCAAAGACAAACGCTGCATGGTATCACTTATGTGTGGAATCTAAAAAAGCAAGGAAAAAAAGAAAATCAGACTTATAGAAACAGAGTAGAAAAGTGGTTGCCAGGAGCTGGGGGTCGGGCAAAGAGGGACAGCTTGGTAAAAGGGCACAAGCTTTCAGTATAAGGTGAATAAGGTCTGAGGATTTAATGTAAAACATGGTGACTAGAGTGGATAATACTGTATTACATAATTGAAATTTGCTAAAAGAATAGAACTTAAATGTTCTCACCAAAAAAACAAAAGTGGGGCTTCCCTGGTGGCACAGTGGTTGAGAGTCCGCCTGCCAATGCAGGGGACACGAGTTTGTGCCCCCGTCTGGGAAGATCCCACATGCTGCGGAGCGGCTGGGCCTGTGAGCCATGGCTGCTGAGCCTGCGCATCCAGAGCCTGTGCTCCGCAACGGGAGAGGCCACAACCGTGAGAGGCCCGCGTACCGCAAAAAAAAAAAAAAAAAAAAAGCAAAATGATGGTGATGGATGTGCTCATTAACCTGATGTGAGGAATCCTTTCACAAGGTATATGTATATCATCACATTGTACACATTGGAAATATTTGAGAAAAACAATAATATTAAGTATGAGGGACAATTTAAAAAATTTAAAGCATTTATAAAAAAATATTTAAAAATTTTAAATACAAAATAAAAGCAGTAAAGATTGCAAGTCTAAGTCATCCTTCAATAAAAATATGTCAGGTTAGAAATATTTCAATTTTTTAAAAAAGCAGCACTCCCCCAAAAAAAACCCTTGTAATAAAAATATTTCTAAGAGGGCTTCCCTGGTGGCGCAGTGGTTGAGAGTCCGCCTGCCGATGCAGGGGACACGGGTTCATGCCCTGGTCCAGGAAGATCCCACATGCCACGGAGCGGCTAGGCCTGTGAGCCATGGCCGCTGAGCCTGCGCGTCCGGAGCCTGTGCTCCGCAATGGGAGAGGCCACAACAGTGAGAGACCCGCATAACGCAAAAAAAAAAAAAAATATATTTCTAAGAAAAAAAAGAAAGAAAATGTCAGCTGGTAGACTCTAAATTCACCCTGAGAGGCTCTGACAGCAAATGGGATGAAATTTGGTGTCTAAAGATAGAAACTTTGATCATAGTTATCAGCATAACCAGTGAAGAAGAAAGAGAGACCTCACAGAGTAGAGGAAATAAAATGGACAGAATAAAGTAAGATTATTATATCCAGACAGTGAAGCCATTCGAGAAAAATCAAAATAACAGATCAAGACCAGCAAGGAAGAATTAGATATCTGAAAGGTAGACTCCGTTTCCAAACTAGAAAGGTATTGGGAGAAATACAAAAGGTGAGATAAAAAGAAAAGGAAATTATAACAATAGTTTCCTGACTTGAAACGCTGTCATTAGTAGATGCCATATTAGGTAACTTCTTCAGCATTTTATTTCATTAGTAACTCAGAACAACCACTTGCAGTAAATATTACACCATTTTTCAGATGAAAATCCCAAGGGTCACTTCCTTGATATCATATAGCTTTGTAGTAGTGGAGTTAGCACTTGAATACAGATGAGTCATTCTAAAGCTTGTGTTCCTTACGACTTATGGTCTGTACTGTTATTTTGGTGTGTTGTTATAGGAATACCTGGGTGAGGTTTATTGTCGTGAACTACAGATTCTGATGGGAAGAAAAAGGTTTTCCCGAGCTCACAAATACCAGGCGCCATTGTATCGACAGAAGGTAAGGTTTTCCCGAGCTCACAAATATCAGGCGCCATTGTACCGACAGAAGGTTAACTAAGCCTCGTGATGCTAGATGAACTCAGACCCGTCTCATCGAATCAAAACATAAAATTAGTCTGAACGAACTCCCACAAAATGACTGCCTAATACGTGAGAAGACTTCCTTTTAAACAAGCATAGCAATATCTTCTAAACAAGCCAGATAAAATTAAAACCAGAGTAATCCAAGGATAACTAAAAGCCAACAAATCCCTAGATCTTAAAAGGTATAGACACTACAAGTGTTTCTTACATCACTAACCTCCTCCACATGAAGATGTGCTCCCCGTTGTTTTCCTAATGAAATGTTACTGAAACTTCTTTTAAATTATCATTTTTTTCAAATTAGAATACACATACCAAGAAAAGAGGATTTTAGTGCAATCTTTCAGGAAAACAAAACAAACATTATATCCAGGAGCACAAAACCTGGGAGTTCATAGTCAGCCACTTAAGCCTTGGAATATTTTCTTTAAAAAAAAAAAATGATGGTAAGGAAAAGATGAATAAAAGGTTAAAAGTTCTATATACTGCATATAATTCACTTGAGGAAAAAAGTGTCAGGATTTAAGAGGCATCAATTAAATAACCTTGAAGCCCATTTTGCCCTAGAACTATCGGGATGTTTTCAGGGAGCGTCAGACGCTTATGTTTCCTGTGTGTGTATAAGAGATGAGCGGAAACAAAAATAACCTCCGTCCCAGGAACGTGGAAGACATCAGCCGCAAAGTAGGTCATAGCCCCAGGCTACACCGCCCACTGATGTGCGCTACCCACCGTAAATGGAATCAAATGACAGGCTTTCTTGGGATCAAATGATGGCGTTTCACCGCCCATTCCACTAACACATTCCTATAGTGAACTGCTCCTGAATGAATCCTATAAACCCCTGAGTCCTCTTTAAGTTTTAGTGAAAAGAAATAAAACCTTTTCACAGGAGGAGAAAGGAGTTTCCAACACTCATACTAAGACTGATTTTGGTAGCAATGATTTTCATTCGAAATGTAATTGCTGTGTATTCAATAGTAGCATTGTTGGGGGCTGAAAGATATACTTGTTTTCTTTGGTTTGCTTTGCTTTTTCTCCGACATTGATAGTGATTTCTCATTTTTACTATAGCCCTTCTGTCGAGATGTTGGCGATCAGATTGCTGTGAAAAACAGAATTAAAGAGAGATGCTTACAGTCTCATGAGTGAGAGAACACTGCCTATTCTCCATCTATCCTCCACACGAGAGCCAAGGTGATCATCTTACTAACAAACCTAACCACATTTTCTCCCCGCTTAAATCTTTAAGTGATTTTCCATCTGAAAGATAAAGGTCCCTCATGATCTGATGTCTCCCTACCCTTGGGCCTACTGCCAACACATTTCAAAAGGCACCCTTTGCAACAGCCCCATAACAAACTACTCGTGGTCTCCAGAATTAAGGATAACTTGCTAGCTGACACTTCTTTGCCTTTATATCGTTATTCCCTCTGCCTAAAGTGTCCTTCCTTCTACCTCCTACTTAGCTTCTGGGAGCCTTTCCTAAATCCTCAATCTAAACGAGGACCCCTTCTCCCCACCACACTCTATACACACCACAGCATGGCCTGTGGCACACTTTACTGTATCCACAGTTCACTTTGTTTAGTTTTGTGAAGACACAGTTCACTTCTCATGTAACTATGTATCCCCAAGGTCTCAGCACTTGCTTAGGTCTTCATCTGCTGAAGAATGTTGATGGCTCCTGTATTACCCATGGGTTGTGGTTGCAAAAGAAAAAATACAAGCTGATGCAAGCAAATCTCGGGGGGAAAGGAAAGGAAAGGAAGGAAAGGAAAGGAAAGGAAAAGAAAGGAAGGAAAGGAAAGGAAGGAAAGGAAAGGAAAGGAAAGGAAGAAAAGGAAAGGAAGGAAAGGAAAGGAAAGGAAGGAAAGGAAAGGAAGGAAAGGAAAGGAAAGGAAGGAAAGGAAAGGAAAGGAAGAAAAGGAAAGGAAGGAAAGGAAAGGAAAGGAAGGAAAGGAAAGGAAAGGAAGGAAAGGAAAGGAAGGGAAGGAAAGGAAAGGAAAGGAAGAAAAGGAAAGGAAGGAAAGGAAAGGAAAGGAAGGAAAGGAAAGGAAAGGAAGGAAAGGAAAGGAAAGGAAGGAAAGGAAAGGAAGGAAAGGAAAGGAAAGGAAAGAAAGGAAAGGAAGGAAAGGAAAGGAAAGGAAGGAAAGGAAAGGAAAGGAAAGAAAGGAAAGGAAGGAAAGGGAAGGAAGGAAAGGAAAGGAAGGAAAGGAAAAGAAAGGAAAGAAAGGAAAGGGAAGGAAGGAAAGGAAAGGAAGGAAAGGAGGAAGGAAGGAAGAGAGAAGAAAGGGAGGGAGGGAGGGAGAGAGAAAGGAAGGAAGGAAGAAAGGAAGGAAGAAGGGGAGGCAGGGAGGGAGAGAGGGAGGGAAGGAAGGAAGAGAGAAGAAAGGGAGGGAGGGAGAGAGAAAGAAAGAAAGGAAGGAAGGCAGGAAGGAAGGAAGGAAGAAGGGGAGGCAAGGAGGGAGAGAGGGAGGGAAGGAAGGAAGAGAGAAGAAAGGGACGGAGGGAGAGAAAAAGAAAGGAAGGAAGGAAGGAAAGAAAGGAGGGAGGGAGGGAGGAAGGAAAGAAGGAAGGAAGAAGGGGAGGCAGGGAGGGAGGGTAGGAAGGGAGAGAGAAGAAAGGGAGGGAGGGAGAGAGAAAGAAAGAAAGGAAGGAAGGAAGGAAGGAAGGAAGGAAAAGAAAGAAAAGGGTGTCAGGCTTGACTAGATGCAGACTCATGTATGTCATCAGGAGCTGTCTGTCTCCTTCCTCTGATTGCATAGTCCTGTGTTGACTCTCTCTCTGTGGTGGAATGATGGCCAACAGCAGCTTCAGGTGTACAACCTGCTGGTTTGGCTATTTCATCTGACATAGATTCTCTTTCCTAATAGTTCCAGAAAAGCCTTGGGGTTGCGACTCCCTGGCCTACCTTGTGTCACATATCCCACCTGAACCAGTGACTCTGGCCGTGAGAATGGAATGCACTGCTTGTCCATGCCTGATTATCAGACCCACCCTGAAAAGTAGATGGGAGGTGAGAGAGAGCATCGGCCTCATCCAGACCTCGAGGAGAGGGCAGTGATGTGCAGAGATCAACACCACAGGTGCTGGAGCTTGGCACCTGGGTTCAAATCCATACTGACCAGCTATGTGAACTTGGGCAAGTTACTTAATCTCAATTTTGTAAGTGGGGCTCATAGGAAATGTCAACACCTATAATAACCCAGCTCTGTCTTTCTTGCAATGCAAGATATCAACAGCACACTTTCTCTCCTTCTAGACCACAAGTCAGAAATCATTTTACCCAGAATGTTCTTAATCAGAAAAGCACAATTACTTTGGAGCATTCTTGATGTTATTGGCAAGAGAGGAAAAAGAGAGAAAATATATATATATACCAGCTGTGACAGAGTTCCAGCTCAGTATCTCCACTGTCCATGGACTTTTCCCCATGCAAGACGGCAACTGAAGAAAGGGAAGAAGATGTGGGCGGAGCTGCAGGGTGTGGTAGCTCCAGGAAGACGTGGATGGCTGCTGCGTTGCAACCCCACTGCTTCGAATTTGTGGATCTGGAAAAGACTTGACACAGCTCTGCGGTCCAGTGCTTCTCAGACTTCAGCCTGTGTAATCATCTCCTGTGGTGCCTGTTTAAAATGCAGATTCCAGGCCCTGCCCCTGAGTTCTAATTCAGTAGATCTGGGTAGGACCTACGGATGTGCTTTTTTTTTTTTTTCTGTTGTTTAGTTTTTATTTCATAACCATGAACTTAACTTTGCAATTCAGCTTAACTTGGAGGGGGATAAGGAAAATATGGAACCCAAAGAAGTGCAATGAGAGCACAAAGATTATAGGATATTTTGAGCAGACAGGGATGAAGGGGTGCTCTCCTGAGCTACAGAAGGAATGGTCTTGGTGGTTAAGATAGAACACAAGTCAAATTTATTATTAGATTTGTCCACAGTCAGCAATGGTGATCTTCTTGTTGGTCTTGCCATTCCTGGACCCAAAGCGCTCCATGGCTTCCATAATATCCATGCCCTCTTTCGCCTTGCCAAAGACCACATGCTTGCCATCCAATCACTCAGTCTTGGCAGTGCAGATGAAAAACTGGGAACCGTTTTGTGTTGGGGCCAGCATTTGCCATGGACAAGAAGCCAGGACCCGTATGCTTCAGGAGGAAATTCTCATCATCAAATTTCTCCCCATAGATGGACTTGCCACCAGTGCCATTATGGTGTGTGAAGTCACCACCCTGGCACAAAAATCCCGGAATTATTCTGTGAAAGCAGGAACCAAAGCCTTTCTCCCCAGTGCTCAGAGCACGAAAGTTTTCTGCTGTCTTTGGAACTTTGTCTGCAAACAGCTCGAAGGAGACGTGGCCCAAGGGCTCGCCGTCGACGGCAATGTCAAAGAACACGGTAGGGTTGACCGTGGATGGGCAGCGCGGGAGGTTCCGGGGTGGCGGCGTCTGCAAAAAAGCCTGGATGTGCTTTTTTTTTTTTTCCAGCTTTATTGAAGTATAACTGGCAATTAAATTGTAAGATATAATTTGATATATGTATGTACTGTAAAATGATACCCCTGTGAAGTTAAACATCCATCACCTCACATATTTACCTGTGTGTGTGTGTGTGTGTGTGTGTGTGTGTGTGGTGAAAATATTTAAGTTCTACTTTCATAGCAAATTTCAATTATACGACACAGTGTTACCTACTATAGTCACTGGATATGCATTTTTAATAAGCCTGTGACTCTGATGGGGACCCTATCAGTCAGAAAGTTAGTGGCAGAGCTGGGACTAGAATCCTGAGTGATCTTTCAATTAGCACACTGTCTGCTAATTGAAAAGGTTAAATGTGAATATAGGCAAAAGAGGCACTGATTTTGATTCTGAATGAAACTCCACGACTGAGCTCTACACGGGGCAAACCCAATGGTCAAATGCAGATACCACCTTCCCCGCCCTATAGGTTTTTGTATCTTACACAACAAAGCCCAATTTTAGTATGAATCATATGTGTTTCTAACATCTCTTCCTCTGATCAGCATATGCGTATCTTAAAAACAGGAACTGCGACTCATTCACCTTTGCAACTCCCAGTGGGAGGGCCTGTCACATAATAGGCTCCCAATAATATTTACTTGGCATAGATTTGCATCAAAGTTTCCTTTCTAAAATTATTTCAAAACGGAGAAAAATTTAGAGAGCTAACTTTGCATGGTATTTTTAATCAATATTGCATGACAGTGTAATTACAGAAAACAATGTAATAATATCTTGCCAAAACTGAGCAATGTGTATAATCAAAGCAACTAAACTAATATGCAAAATAGAGCAGGTAGAGTTAACCAGCATGGCCTCAGCTTGGTAATTATTTAATTAGAAACATGTTTTTAATGAATTCCAATGCTAAATAAAGTCACCAATGATGCAATGTTTTATTTGAAGCACTAACACTCTCTTTCAAGCCAGAACTCCGGATCCTCTTTCCTTACAATTGTCAATATTTACATTTTTAATGGAATCCCTATTTGGGAAACTGACAACATAGTGAACATGAAAGGGTAAACCTCTGAGATGCTACTCCAGAAGAATCCGTCAATGGCATTATAGGGACACACCCAGGACCTGTGTAAAGGGAAACTCTATTTATAAGGGAGACCCCGACAGAAGTGACTCTTCCCCACAAAGAATATAATTAGACTTGGAAACAGAACAAAGAGGTAGCACAGACATGAGGGGACTGTGACCTTGAGCAACCACTCCTTGAGCAGCTATAGAAGCAGATAACCAGAATTTTGAAAAGTATATTAGAGAGAAGCAAAGACTTCTTGGTAAAACTGAGATAAAGATTCAATTCCTGAAGTACTGATAAATGTTGATATTTGCAGATGTCAAGGCTTAAGAATTGTCTGCAAATACAAATCCACAATCTCTTCTTTGAAAACAGCTGTGTTTCAAGATTCAGAATGTTTCAGATTTTGAAAAGGAATACAGTGAAAACCCAACAAATGTAAAACGCTCCCAGCAGGAACTGTAGCAATGTCTCATAATCAAACACATTAAAACTTCTGCCACAGGGGTTCCCTGGTGGCTCAGCGGTTAAGAATCCGCCTGCCAATAAAGCAGATAGAATCCTGGTCCTGTTCATTAAGGCAGGATGGTAAACGGTACAGTGCTGGAGCTGGTTCATATTGGCCCACAAGGGCTCACTGTCAAATTTTCAGGCATTTTTTTTTTTGGCCGTGCCACACAGCTTGTGGGATTTTAGTTCCCCGACCAGGGATTGAACCCAGGCTCTCTGCAGTGAGAGCTCGGAGCTCTAATCACTGGATCACCAGGGAATTCCCAAAATTTGCAGGAATTTGGACAACTGATGGTTGAAACTCAGCCAGCCATTATTTAAAAATTAAATTATGTAAACTTAAATTTATTTTATTAAAATCAAATATAATAAATACTCAAAACTCAAAAAAAAACTCCGCCTGCCAATGCAGGGGACACGGGTTGGAGCCCTGGTCCAGGAAGATCCCACGAGCTTATTTGCGCTCTAGAGCCCATGAGCCACAACTGCTCAAGCCCACGTGCCTAGAGCCCGTGCTCCGCAACAAGAGAAGCCACCACAATGAGAAGCCTGCATACCGCAAGGAAGAGTAGCCCTCACTCGCCACAACTAGAGAAAGCCTGCGCATAGCAACGAAGACCCAGTGCAGCCAAAAAAATAAAACTTCTGCCACAAAGTATATTGCTAACCACACTAAGTGCTAAGGAGCTTGCATAGCCTTCCATCTGTTCAATCATGGTTGTGCAGTCAAATTAGGTCAGGATAGGGCAGTTTTGCCACCAAATGGATTTCATTCTCAGAGTGTTTTGGACTTTGAGTATAAAAAATTAATAAACAGACACCTCAATTAATATAGAGTTGGGAGGTCAGAAGAGGGCGCTCTCTTGCCCTACAATGAAAGCAGAGCCCAACAGGAGAAGAAAGGCGTCCTCTTCTGGCCTGGCAAGAGCTCAGCTGTTAAGAGGTTGTCACAACTCAGCCAACGAAAAGCCACTATACTTTGAAATCTCGATTCCTCCAATGGAATTTTTGTTTACGGTAGCCCTCCCAACTTCCTTTGCCCCTCTTTAAAAGAGTTGTCCTCTCCTTGATGTAGGGGACTTGCACATGGCTTGCCATGATTGCAGACCCCAAATTGCCATTCTTCATTGAGCCCAAATATATCCATTTTTGCTAGAGAAATAACTGGTAGTCTATTTGTTTTAGGTCAGCATTTTGGTGGCCTGTACAGGGACCAGAGAAGACCCCCAATGACTCCAAGACTGCTGAGCAGACAGGTGCAGTGCTCACATTGAACCTGTTTTTGCTCATTGCTTTTCTGGCCGACTCCGGGATTTGAGGGTAATTCTTTCTCCAGGATCCCAACTTTGGCCTTCTCTGCTTTTTGAAGCTCTCAGGTCTTAGTCAGGATCTATTTAAAGTTTCAACCTTTCTGGTTAAGGCCTTGTTCTGTATGCAAGTACTCGTTTGGCACTTTGGCATGATTGTGAAATGATACTGCATTGGAACTGGCTACACTTCAGCCCATACCATCAGGAACAGAGACTGTTTCATGTGAGCTGTGCCGGTTCTGTCTTCAACCCAATTCTATCAGAAATAGGGGCTGTTCTATTGGAATTGCCCTGTTAAGATTTTAGTCTGGCTCCTTGGGGACCAGATTGTCCCTTAGAACTGGCTGGTATTAGGCCGTTTGAGCTATTTGAACAGTGTCTATTTGAAAATTATTCCCTTACTCTAGAGAAAAACCTCTGAAAGGTGGGATCCCAGTTATCTAAATATTCACATTTTGAATTCTCTACAGGGACCTCGGCCAATTTTATGTTTGAAAACCACCGTCCTTCCTTATGTGCCTTTCTAACTAAATGGACCGACCTAACTAAAGACAATTTAGAATGTCAGTGGCCATTACGGGGAACTTTTGAAATCCCCAAACTTACTTAACTCTAAAATTTCCAAAACTGAATGCAGCACCTAATTCAATTGGATTTTGAGGCTTCTAAATGTTCTTAGGAACCTTTGCCTCTCTAAAAAATAAGATTTCAAGATCAACTGAGGCAAACAAAGAAAGATAAAATGGCTTCTCAAGCCTCAGGCTCTTATTCCCCAGCTTTTGTGTCTCAGACTCTGACTCTGGCACCATCTTCTTCCTTCCCTTCTATGCCACCTACACCTCTCCACCCCACCGTCCTCCCCAATATGAATTTTCATGTAAAATGTCCCGTTTCCGCTGAAACTCTCCCCACTCGCTTTTCCTCTGAATTTATCAGAATCTGTTCCTTTAAAATTAAGCCTTCCGAGGATCCAGAGGCTAAACCATTACTTTCTTATATTCCCTGGACTAAAGCTGAACTGTGAGCCATAGTCAAAGATTTAGGCAAAGTACCCAAGGATTCTCCAGATTTGCTGAGGGATTTAATAGAGTCATTCAAACTTACCAGCCTCATTTCTCTGACTTATATCAGCTAGTTCATACGTTTGTCAGTGAAGGTCAGGCCCAACATTGGATGAAAACAGCTCACTGGGAAAATCCTGAATGTCTCTAGAATTACAACTGGGAGACCAGCCCACTAACTCATACATGATCAGGCTTGAGCACTCGCTAGACGACTTCACTGAGCAATTTCCAGGGCTTTTCCAAAGCCTGTTGATTGGAACAAAATTCAGGCTAGTACACAAAAATCTGATGAACCTGTTCATGACTTTACAATTGACTTCAGATTGTTTTTAAAGAAAATTCAGGTCTTCCTTCAAATGTTGATTCCACCTGGGTAGCTTTTAATTCTGTTTATTAACAGGCTGAACTGGGACCTTTCCCTTCACTGGGAATGAATCTCTTCCCATCCTAATTGACACCAGAGCCACACTCTTGGTCCTCAACCCCACTACTATAAGGCAACCCCTGTTCAAATCGTGGGGATCTCTAACGAACCTTGAGAGGTTCCTGTCTCTGAATGTACTCCCTTTTGTTTAGGCTCTTTGAGAGATACACACCCCTTTCTCCTTAGTTCCTCTGCCCCGTTTGTTAGGGCAAGACTTCCTAGAGAAGGATTATGCTGGAATTGCTTTCTCCCAAAAGGGGGCATCATTCTAGAACTTGGAGATAAGTCATCAAAGCAGCCAACCTGACTCTGACATATTTTATTTGTTCCATCTCTAACAGTCCTAGAGTAGATCTGGAAACACCGATCATCTGTCCCTATTGAATCAGCTACCGCCCTCTTTATGGGTAAAATCTCCAAATGATATTGGAAAAATTCACAGCACAATTCCCATCAAGATTCAAATAGATCCCTCAAAACCTCTTCCCAGATCCCCTGCACTTTCGGTCCGATCCGCGGCCGCCCGCTCAGTCTCCGGAGCGCCCTTCAACCGTCCCCTGACCTGCTTCCGAGGGCCAGTGCAGCTCGAGCCCAACGACCATGCCCGCGGGCGTGTCCTGGACGTCCTACCTGAAAATGTTCGCCGCCAGCCTCCTGGCCACGTGCACCAGCGCGGAGGTGGTGCACCGGTACTACAGGCCGGACCTGACAATATCTGAAATTCCACCAAAGCCTGGAGAACTCAAAACAGAGCTTTTGGGACTGAAAGAGAGACAATATGAACCTCAAAATTCATCTCTGCCAAGAACTCTGTGAATAATATTATGAGAATTAAATATGTATTTTTAGAATTTACTGAGTCAAACTACTTGGGTTTAAGCACTAATACAATGCTAACCGCAAGAGGAAGTGTTCGGCAGATGTTAACTGATGCATTGAGATTTAGTTCTGGTTTGACTAATGTTTCTTGAGAACTGCCAAACTTTATATCGTCAGCTCCTCTAATGTGGTTTGATAGATACCTAGCCTTAAATATCATGTGAGAGAACATATTGGCCGTGTCTCCTACCCTTATAACTCTGGTTTATTTCTCTGAATAAGTTTGACTATAACGGCAAATGGGAATTATAAATTAACTATAATAAAAGTGACATTGACCATGAAAAAAAAAAAACAAAAAACCTCTTCCCAGAATTAATCACATCCCGTAAGTAAAGAATCCCTTCAAGGCATAAAGCCCATAATAGAAGATTACAAGGCTTAAGGCCTCATTCTCCCTAGTATTAATCCTTGTAACACTCCTGTTTTACTGGTGAGAAAACCTAAAGAATGAGGGTAGAGGTTTGTCTAGGACCTCCCAGCAATAAAAAACCTTGTTATCTCCCCGACAACCTGCTGTTTCTAACCCTCATACATTGCTCACATCCATTCCCACCAGAAGCGAATTCTTTACTGTAATTGGTTTATGCAGTGCATTCTTTAGTATTTCAGTTGATGAAGCTAGCAATACGTTTTTGCCTTCACTTGGGAAGAAAAACAATTCATCTGGACGGTAATGCTTCAGGGTTTTACTGAAAATCCTTATTTTTTGCAAATCCTGAAGGCTAATCTGTTTGATATAAAGTTCCCTAGAGGTTCTACTTTGTTATAATAGGTGGATGATTTGCTTCTTTGCTCTTTTTCTCGGGCCTCATCACAGGAAGACAGCACCCACTTGCTAAAGCTTTTAGCCTTAATGAGACTTAGGATGGCCAAGGAAAATTGCAGCTTGCCCAGACCCAGGTTCAATATCCAGGGCATCTGCTATCTCAGGATAAGGACTACACCTCGATCTAGATAGGTTTCATGGTGTCCTGAGTTTCCCAAAACCCCAAACTAAGAACCAACTGCGAAGTTTTCTTGGGTTAGGTGGCTATTGCTGAAATTGGATTCCAAGTGTCTCTCTTGTGGTCAAACCTCTGTGTTTTACTCAATTATAACAACCCTGAACCCAAGTTCATGGGAAGAATCAGGCAATATAGCCATCAAGGCCTTAAAGGAGAGTTTGATGAATCCACCCTTGGGCATCCCAATTCTGAATTCCTTTCTTCCTTTTTGTACATGAAAAGGAAGGGACGGTCCTTGGGGTACTCACCCCCAAACACAGGACCACCACTAACCCATAGATTACTACAGCCAGCAGCTGGACCCTGTGGCATGGGGATAATAACCCCCTTACCTTAGAGTCATTACAGCCACTGCCCTTTTGGTGAAGGCCACCAAGAACATCACTGTGGGATCCCCTTTAATCACTTTTGTACCTCCTACAGTAGAAGCCCTCCTGAATTCTCATCACACTCAATATTTCTCAGTCACGTGCCTCACCTACTATGAAGTCTCTTGTTAACTGCTTCTTCCATGACTCTTTACATTGTCATAACCTTAACCCGGGTACTCGTCTCCCCTCCATCACTGACAAAGTCCCTCATGACTCCTTAACACTGACAAGATCACCTGACTCCTTTCGAAGATCTGCAGGAAATTCCATTGGGTAATGCTGACTTCTTATGGTTTACTGATGGTTCTTATTTAAAAGGTGACAATGCAAATATTGTGCTGGGTATGTTATTGCTACTCCTTTTGATATCGTTGAATCATTCTAGAACTTAGAGATTAAGTTCTCCAACAGGCTGAATTATACGCTCTTACATGGGCTTGTACTTCAGCCAAGGGCAAAACTGCCAACATTTATAACTGATAGTAAATATGTTTTTGGAATAGCCCATGATTTTGGAATGTTGTAGAAGTAATGTGACTTCCTTACTCCCAGCGGAAATAGAATTTAAAATGGCCCCTATTTCAGGAATTCTTGGATGCAATACTTTTACCTGTGTTTTAGCTTCATTATTAAGACTTCAGGGCATTCTAAACTTGACTCTCTGGTAGTTAAGGAGAATCATTTTGCTGACATTTCCTCAAAAAAAAAACGCTGCCCTTAAAGAAACCAATGTCAGCCAAACCTCTGCCATTGTCCCGAGAGATATTTCCCTAAATGACAACTTAGGAAAACTGGTTAGAACAGTGTAACAACTGACCTCAGAGAAGGAGAAACAAGATGGGAAGTTCAACAATTGTTGGTTTGGTAAAAAGAGAAAGCTCTGGTTTGCACCAAGTAACAACCCAGTCCTACCGGAGACTCTCAAATTCTCATTCCTCACCATTGTACATGCCTTAAACCATTGGTCTACTGAAAAAATTATAGCATTCATGGACCAATATTGGTGGGGAAACATTAACAAGGCCGCAAAGAGTGCCCATCTCACTTGTCCCACTTGTCCAAATACAACCCAAGAAAGCCTGTTTATACAGCTCCTGGGCATTTTAAACTGTCGAATGGACCATTCGAGGTTTGGCAAATGGATTTCATACAACATCCTCCAACTCATGGATATAAATATGTTCAAGTCACGGTTTGTATGTTTTCACACTGGAACGAAGTCTTCCCATGCAGGCAGGCAGCACAAGTCGAGATACTTTGCAACTTTCAACTCCACAGAACGGCCAGGTGAGGGCTTGGTCACTTCAAGTCTGGTCCCCTTTTGGTCTCTATGGCAGTGTCAGACACAGATACGGCTCTCTGTCCTTCCAGACCTTCCAATGGGTAACTAGTAAATAGCTCTCTTTCACACACACACACACACACACGTGCACACACACACACACACACTCATATGCTCACACACAACCAAAATAAGGCATTCATGCATATAACAGAATTTACTGACATTTGGAGTCGACAGAGGTATACAAGACAGCAATTCCAAATCCTAAAAATTAGATGAAACCGGTTCTTCAATTGTTTTTTTACTACCTCGTCATGTAATTCAGCTGCCCTCATTCCTCCAACACCATTCTCTTTTCAGAAGTTCCCTTCCTCAGACAATCCACAGAAACTTAACTCCCCTCACTCTATTACCTACAACAATTATATTCTCCCATGCTCTCTAATAGTATCACGGGGGAAAGAATAGTCTCCAAACTGGGAAATGGAAGAATTTTGTATCTTGCATCTTTGCTTGGATCCTGAAAAGTGTCATTACAGGCAATGGCCTGTTTAAAATTCAGCTGCACTCCCAGGCCCTCCGCTTCTACTCTCTGCCTGATCCCATTTCACCCTTTCAGGTTGATTGGACAAATCGGCATCTCAGCTGGGGGATGAAATTTTGCTATTCCAGTGATCAGCACCATAGACATATCTGCCTCATTTGCTTGTAGTGGTTGTTCTTTCTTGTCTGGTAGACAGCATACCTGGCATCTGGGACCAGCCCTCGCAGACTTTTTTTTGTAACCACTGAAAGAGTCGTGATACGAAATGAAACTGCAAATATTTCTTACTTTGAAAAACATTAGCTACTTATGTAATCATCCTTTTTCCCAACTATTTAATACCTTTATTTTCACTGCCCTTCTCCCTCTCTTTCTCTCTCTCTCCTCTTCGACCTTTACTGATTCCCTTGCCCCCTAGAAAATTAATGAACTTAGGCAAAATCACAATCAAATTTGTCTAAGAAATTTTGTTTCACAATGAGCTCTTCTGAATTAATGACCCAAAGGTACCTGAAAAGATGTTCTACGTCATTATTCATGAGGGAGATCCAACTTAAATCCACTACGAGTTACTACTTCACACCTATCAGAATGACTAAATTTAAAAGACTGACCGTTCCAAGTGTTGGTGAGGATGCGTAGGAACTGGACTCTCGTACACTGCTGGCGGCGTATAAAGTAGTACAGCCACTTTGGAAAACACTTCGGCAGTTTCTTAAATGGTTAAACATACACCTATTCTATGTTCCAGCCACTTCACTCCCAGGCACTTTACCAACAGAAATGAAAACACAGGTCCGTTGAAAGACTTGTACACAAATGTCCACAGCTATTAGCTAAAGTTCATTGTGATAGCCCAAATCTGGAAACGACCTAAATGCCCAACTACAGGAGAATGGATAAACTATAGTGTACCCAAAAATTGGAATATACTACTCAGCAAGAAGAAGTTAGCACTTGATACAGACAACAACATGGATCAATTTCAATGTAATTATGCTAAGTGAAAAAAGGCAGACAAAAAAGACTATGTACTTATGATTCCACTTATATAAAATCATAGGAGGGGTCTTCCCTGGTGGCGCAGTGGTTGAGAGTCCGCCTGCCGATGCAGGGGACGCGGGTTCGTGCCCTGGTCCGGGAAGATCCTGCATGCCGCGGGGCGGCTGGGCCGGTGAGCCATGGCCGCTGAGCCTGCGCGTCCGGAGCCTGTGCTCCACAACGGGAGAGGCCACAATAGTGAGAGGCTCACGTACCACAGGAAAAAAAAAAAAAAAAAAAACATAGGAAATGCAAACTAATGTATAATGACAGAAAGCAGGTAAGTGGTTGCCTTGGGGATAGAGCAGTTGAGGAAGAACAGGAAGGAGAAATGACAAAGGGGCCTGGGGAAATCTTGGTGGAGGGGGTAAAGAATACATTCATTATCTTGATTCTGGTGATGGTTTCACAGGTGTATATACTTGCGTAAAACTTACCAAATTGTACACTCTAAATATGTACAGTTTATTATATGCCAGTTATACATTAATAAAGTTGTTAAACAAAGATTTTTAAAAGGCTCTCTTCTGTAATCATTCTCTAAATGACAATAAAAGAATGTTGTTTGAAAATAGAATTATCTATGTTTAAATCTTTGTTCTATTTTCTAAATATGTTTGGTCTTGTGATAAAACACCAATTGTGTGAGATGTTTATTGTGTTCAACTGAGTAGTTTTAAAAATGGTCTATGAACTGTTTTATTCTACATGTATATTATTTGGTATGAGTAGGTGTTAAGCTCTGTAAGAGTTCTCAGGAAGTTTAGAAAATGACACTTGTCATTGACCATAAGGTTGAATTGCGCCCCTCCCCCCCCCAAAATTGATATGTTGAACTGCTAAACCCTAGTACCTCAGAATGTCACCTTATTTGGAGTCAGGGTCCTTACAAAGGTAATCAAGTTAAAATGATGTCATTAGGTGGGGCCCTAATCCAATATGACTGGTGTCCTTATAAAAAGGGGAAATTTGGAGTCATCTACACATGCAAGCAGAATGCCATGTGAACATGAAGATGGCTGTCTACAGGCCAAGGCGAAAGGCCTAGAACAGATTCTTCTCTCACAGCCTCTGAAGTAACCAACCTGCCAAAACCTTATTCCAGCCTCCAGAACTGTGAGACAATAAAATTTTGTTATTTGAGCAGCCATGTGTGATACTTCGTTATAGCTGCCCTAGCAAATCAATTTAATACTACTGTGTAGAAGGAAGACAATGTTCTCCTCTGGAATTTGTGACCAGTAATGGCATTTTTTTTTTTTTTTTGCTGTACGCGGGCCTCTCACTGTTGTGGCCTCTCCCGTTGCAGAGCACAGGCTCCGGAGGCGCAGGCTCAGCGGCCATGGCTCACGGGCCCAGCCGCTCTGCGGCATGTGGGATCTTCCCGGACCGGGGCACGAACCTGTGTCTCCTGCATCGGCAGGCGGACTCTCAACCACTGCGTCACCAGGGAAGCACAGTCATGGCATTTTTGAAAGAATCTGTGAGGAAAATATCACTTGGACCCCTCAGGATAAGAAGCTAATTGTGCCAAAAGATATATATTTGACTTAAGGAGATTATTAACTCCTTAACTAAATTATAAGGAAAAGAATGTTGGTGAGCAATAGCTAATCACATTTGGTTCTTGTTAGAAGTTTCTTGAGGGGGTACTGGGGGAAGAGGCTCTGGAAAATAAGGAGAGAAGGGCACCAGCTGACAGAACTTTGACTTATGAAGAAACACACTGATGTTTTCAAGGAAGTTACTTTTCAACTATGAGAATGTAAATGTTAGATAACAGATACTACTATACAACAGGCTTATTGTGATTTGTTCCCCTATGTATTTCATGTATCATTATATTATGTTATTTGTTTATAAGTACATTGTTTAACTTACAATATACTTACGTAAAAAAAATCATAATTAAAAACTACTGATTATCAAAAACCAGATTGCATTATATTTATACACAAGGAGAGTCAGGGACACAATGAAAATAAAATCCAAAGTTACAAATATGGCATTTACACCCATGATTTTATTAATTTTGCTCATTAATGTTTAAAATAGTTAACGTAGATAAAATAGTTAAAATAATAAAAACTCAACATAGATGGAGATAATAAAAACCTTGTAAATGGAGAACTTCATGACAGCTGATTCTGTGTTGTTGTTTTTTTTATGAGTATAGCATTTAATGTAGCATCAAAAATATTAAATATATGGGAATAATCTAACAAACGTGAATACCTCTAACAAAACTACAAAACATTATTTTAAAAGGCTAAAGAAGAACTGAGCAAACGGAGAAATATATCATGTCCATGGATTACAAAACAATAGTGTAAAGATATCGATTCTCACCAAATTTATTTATAAATTCAATTCAATCACTGTATGTGTGTGGAAATCGACAAGTGAATCCTAAAATTTGTGTGTAAATGCAAAAATGGCAGCTGATTCTTTAGAGAACTGTTCTATTCTGTTTTTACGCCACTTTCAGAGGTACCTGGGAGCTATGCGAATGCTAATCACGGCTCTTGTTGAAACAAGAAATTCAGCATCATGGCAGCTATAAGAGAAAATCAGGTAGTTCAAAACAGTAGCCATTAAATTTATGAGACACTTAATGTAACTGCTCTCCAATACATTTCTATGAATTTCATTTTCTCTGTATGGTAGTCAATGACTTTTGTTTGAAAAGTGCAGCAGAACATTTCAAAGTACTGTCTGCTTCTACCTCCCCCCAACCAGCTTGCTTCTGTTCTTGGAGTATTGCTCTGAACGGGAGAAAAATGAAACCAAGAAATATCCAGACCCTTCTCTCAATCAGGTGGCCACTTTAGTCACTCCCCATGCTCATAGGGATGTCGAAAAAAGGAAGGGAAGGGAAGGGAAGGGAAAAGAAAGTTCTAACTTGCATCTGCTCTGGTCGTTCCTAGAGGCTAGTATAGTTTGGGCCCAGCCTGGGTTTTCCAAGAAGTCTGAATGCAATAGGATTTGATGAATCCCAGGAAAGAATCATAACCCAAATTTCCTCTTACCTGGGTCTGCTATGATGAACGGATTTTCCACTCTGAAAGAAAAATTATTTTTGTTAAAATGTTGTCCTTTTTTAAAATGTAAAATATCCCAAGAAAACTAACACCAAGCAAAGATCCAGATTTAATACCTTAGTTGATCAATGATAACTGACAGAAGATACTGACTGGATGGAAAGATGCCCATTCATGCTTTATACCTGGCTAGAGTAGGGTTTCTCCACCTTACTACTACCGACATCTGGACCTGGATAATTATTTGGAGTCAGGTGCGGGGAGGGAGCTGTCCTTGAAGGACTAAGCATTCAGCAGCATCCTTGGCCTCTAACCACTATATGCCAGTAACAACCCACATAGGGTGACATCCAAAAATGTCTCCAGGGAATCCCCTGGTGGTCCAGTGGTTAGCGCTCGGCACTCTTACTGCCAGGGCCTGGGTTCAATCCCTGGTCGGGGAACTAAGATCCCACAAGCCGCACGATGTGCCCCCCCACCAAAAAAAAATGTCTCCGGACATTGTTAACCGTCTTCTGGGGGCAAAATTGCCCTTGATTGAGAACCACCAGACAAGAGTTTTAGACGAAGTAAAGTTACTGATACATGCAACAACATGGACGAATCTCAAAAACATTACGAGTGAAAAAAGCCTTGCCTGAAAAGAGCATATATTGTGTAATTCCATTTATATGCTGTTCTAGTACAGGCAAAACTAATCTTTGGTGGTAAGAAGTAGAACAGTGGTTGCCTGTAGGTCACAGGGATTAATGGGATGAGACATGAGGTAAATTTCTGAGGTGAAAGTAATGTTCTATATCATGATCAGAATTTGGGTTATACAGGTGTATGCGTACTTAAGATTTGTGCATTTCATTTTACGTATAGGAAAAATAAAACTAAAAAAAAATAGAACTAATGCTATGTATGCTGAAGTATTTAGGGGAAACTATTCAAATGTCTTCAATTTACTTTCAAATGTATCCAAAAAAAGATGATTGATGGATGACTAGAAGATGGGCAGAGAGATGTGTGATAAAGCAAAATGTTGGTGGTAGAATCTAGGTGGTGGTATTGGTGTTCATTGTAAAATTATTTCAACTTTTGTAAATGTTAAAAAAAAAAAATGAGGTGGCCGGTTAGTGGTGTCAGATGGCCTAAACCAGCAGCTTCATAAATATTCATGCTGATAAAGCCAGTCCTTTGCTCCCTCACTGCATTCAGGTCTCCACTCAAATTTCACCTTATCAGAGCTCTCTCTGACTCTTTCTGTAAAAATAATGCCACAACCCCTCTCAAGCCCCTAATGCTATCTTCTGCATTATTTTACTCTATAGTTCATATTATAACCTGACATACATTTATTTCCTAGTTGCTCATCTCCTTCTGCTAGAACATAAGCTCCATGCAATCAGATTCATTGTTTTATACGCTACTGACCCCCAAGATCTAGAACAATGTCTGACACATAGTAGCAGCTCAATAAATATGTGTTGGATGAAAAAAATGCTGAAAGAACCAAGATTTCTCATGTGCAGTTGCTGTGTGCAAGACGCTGGGCCAAACATAGCAAGTAAGACTGGCTATCATCTCTCTTCTCAACAGATCTTCAGCCTAGTCGGGTGTCACAGGATAGTAATAAATACAATAATAGCAAAACACAGTGGCAAATGCAAAGTGCCCAAGGAAAGCTAAACAACAAAACAAGAAAGGGCCTCTTGGAGATGAGATTTAAGCTTTGTCTCGAAGGAACAGTAATGACTTCTTGGTTTCCTTGGAAGGTACACCTGTCACTCTAAATTAATACATTGGGATGCCACTTTTCAGGATTGTTTGATACATCAGTTCTCGTGAATTCACTCAACTTCACAGATGTTGACATAATTGAGCTTTGGGGAATCACGAAGCTAGAAAAAGCCAATGAAAGAAAGAATTTGAAGACAGGAAATAACTGAGAGAACCGGGTCTCAGAAGAGGGAATATGATGGATATCTCAAGTGGAGGGATTTACCTGGGACAGGAAAAAGCATTTCTTGTTCTGAGCCTGGAGGGAAAGAAGTTGTTTATCAGTACAGAACTGAGTAGATGAAAGACAAGAAGGTAATGGTGCTTATGCTTTCATCATCTCTTTGTAAGAGTGGACCTTGGTCAGAGCCCAAATGTACAGGAAACAGAGGCAACATCACATAGTGATTAAGAGATTCTGCAGACAGGATGCCTACATTTAAATCTTAGTTCTGGTACTTAGTAGCTGTGTGACCTTGAGCAAGTTATATAACTTTCTGTGCCTTAATTTCCTCATCTATAAAATGAGGTGAGAAGTAATAATAATAGTATCTACCTCCCAGGGTTGTTATGAGAATTAAATTTAAATGACTTAAAACATAAGAAGGGTCTGGAATAGTGACTGACACATATTAAGTGTATTATTATTTGCAGGCTTAAGGTTGCTAAGAGCTACTGTGAGAAACCAGAGCAAGAGGAAGGTAAAATGAAATTCCAGTGATGCTTAAATGAGGTTGCAGCTGATGGGTTGATTGTTGTATTAATCTAAAGATGTTTAGGGAGGGATAAATTGGGAGATTGGGATTGACATATACACACTACTATATGTAGATAACTAATGAGAACCCACTGGATAGCACAGGGAACTCTACTCAATGCTCTGTAATGACCTATATGGGAAGAGAATCTAAAAAAGAGTGGATATATGTGTATGTGTAACTGATTCACTTTGTTGTGTACCTGAAACTAACACAACATTGTAAATCAACTATACTCCAATAAAAATTAATTAAAAAAAATAAAGATGTTTCGATTTTCTCAAGAAGAGCTAAGCTACCTAGTGCTGGAGAAGAGAAAGTGAGCTTTAAGACATATCCAAGGTCGAGGGCCTACAAAGTGAGTTGTATGGAGCCACAGTGGATCTACAAGCTGAGACTGGTAGCGAGGGAGTAGTTCAATGGGTCGACCTGGTTGTAAAGATGTGAGTCCTGGGGGAGAAGTGTTCCACTTGCTGAAGTCACCCACGGTGACAGCATGAGGAAGGGTGGGGTCAAGGCTGGACTCTGGGGTGAGCGTCACCATGTGTAGGGGAGCCTCCTCATGCTGAATCAGTGGTGACAAGGACTGTATGGGGAGTTGATGCGGTCATAGAGAAGGGTCATTAGGGAAGGGTTGTCTAGGGAGAGCAGTTGGTTTCTTTGGGCCTCACAGAGAGGTATTCCTGGGGTTGGGGGAGACAAGAGGGAGGGTATTGTGCCCCCCAAATTCATGTTGAAACCCTATTACCCAATGTGATAGAACAGAATTTGTAGACAGAACCTTTAAAGAAGTAATTAAGGTCATTAAGGGTGGGGCCTTAATTCAGTATGATCGGTGTCCTTTATAAGAAGAGAGAGAGACACCAGGGGTGGGCGCACAGAGAAAAGGCCGAGTGAGTATACAGTAAGAACACAGCCACCTGCAAGCCAAAGAGAGAGGCCTCAGGAGAAACCAAACCTGCCAACACCTGATCTTGGATTCTCAGCCTCCAGAACTGTGAGAAAATAAAATTCTGCTGTCTGAGCCACCCAGCCTATGGTACTTCGCTCTGGCAGCCAGAGCAGACTAATATAAGAGGCTATGGACCCAGATCACACCCTCAACCCCGCAGAAACAAAAATCTGATCTGTTCGTGTGCACACCAGATAATCATTCAGGACCGACTCACAGGTACCAAACTCATAAAAGGTTATGTTATGGACCAGAAGAGTAATATTGGCTAACAAGCAAAATAAAGCCTGCAGGAGAACTGGAATACATATTACTACTACTACCAGTGTGTTCTCTCCCTGTTAGCAAATCCTGGGGAAGGTAAATCATTATTTAAAGGTCACTCGGTGAGCGTGAGCGTGGCTTTAGGAGAAAGGGAAGTGGAGGGTGTGAAAGACACTGCCGCAACTCCTGTTGCCAGTGACAAGGGCCTGTGACCTCAGAATGGGCTTACATCTTTGTTTATTCAACTCATTATGATTCAGACATCCACAGGCCTGCTTCCCCCAAAGTGCCGTCCTAGCTATTTGCTGGCGTTTCCAAGGTCCTGCCTCAGGGGAATTTTACCGCAGGTGCCCGGTTTCTTCTTAACCTGCAACCCTGATGAGCCTTGTGAAGCGGATGACCATGCCACTGCTTCCACTCGGTCCTCAGCTTGGGGATCCTGTTGCCACTAATGCCCAGAGAACAGCTGAGACCGGATGGCAGCTTTTATTAATTTTTAGTAAAGCGGGAATACAGAAAAGGATGCTGAGAACACTGTGTAACCGCTACAAACCTAACCTCGAGACTTGCTTAACCAACTTGCAACAGACCTCCTCGTGCCAGGAGCAGGCCTTGCTCCCCAGTGGGAATCCCAGGCATCTCTAAGCAACCCCACAAATTGACTCCAGACCCAACTCTACCCCAGATGGGGTCCTCCCTCCTCCCATCCTACCTCAGGATGATTAACAGTAGAAACATGTATTCTCTTCGGGGGAAACCTCACACACACACAACACACACACACACAGCACACACAACACACATACACAACACACACAACACACAACACAACACACACACACAACACACACACACAACACACACACACCCCACTCCACACACACAACACACAACACACACACACACACAACACACACAACACACACACAACACACACACACCACACTCCACACACACAACACACAACACACACACACACACACACACACACACAGAGCGTGGTGTGGGGTCCAAGGTTCAGCCAGTGCCACGGCAACAGTCAGCAGTCCCCCAAGTACAAAATCCCTCCTTTCGTGACAATTCCACCTTCTGATAATGACACATATATGGATGGGACTGTGAAATCTCCCCCAATAAATTTTAAGAAAGAGATACCATATTAACCCCTGAGTGTTAAACCAGTGGATTATAACAGGTGTGATTCAATCTGCTCAAAGTTTCTCTTATAGGTTAGAGTTTCTCCCAGGCCATGAATGGGAAGAAAGGAGAAGAAAAGCAACTGATGCTTGACTGAACACAGAAGGAAACCAGCTTTATCACGGCCACAGGAGTATCTGAAGAGGGAACAGGTGAGCAGAGGAGGTCATCCGCAGGGAAGGTAATACATGGGTATTGAATGATGAGAAGGAATTCCTCAGGGTTCAGCCAGGAAGAAGAAACATTGAATCTGAGAAACTCCATCACCAGAAAGTACTTTTTTGGAGGCTGTGGTTTACGGAGAAAGAGGAATGCAGGCTAGAGAAACAAGAAGAGAGCAGAGGAAAGCTGCTTCCTCATTTCCCAGGGGGGGACCCACCTCAGCTCTTTGGCCTGTGGCTCTTGTTAAATTAGACAAGGAGGCCATTAGACTGAGATGGCTCTGATACCCTGCCGTCCTCCATTAGCAAACAGTGTGATGTAAATGCCTCAAGGTTACAAATCAAAACACTAAGGCCACAAACAGCCACGCAGGCTTTAAGCTGTAGCCAATCAAACACAGTAAGTCCCCTACATACCAACCTTCAAGTTGTGAACTTTCAAAGATGCGAACATGCATTCACACGTCCAATCACGTAAGTCGGTTCACGTGTCTGGCGTACGTTGTCATGTGCATGCGTCCTCCACAAGAGGTTGTGCTATCGTGTACTTTACTGCACAGTATGGTATGGAGTACAGCAGTACAGTATCTTTATTTCAAGCCCAGCATGTCCGGAAGCAAGCGTAAACGCGGTGGTGATGTAGCTGGTACTACTGTACTTTTCAAGGTACTGTATTGTAAGGTAAAACATGTTTTCTTTATTTTTTGTGTCTGTTTTTTATGTATTATTTGTGTGAAAAGTATCATAAACCTATTACAGTGCAGTACTATATGGTTGATTGTTAGTTGGGTACATCGGCTAACTTTGTTGGACTTATGAACAAATTGGACTTACAAATGCACTCTCGGAACAGAACTCATTCATATGTAGGGGACTTACTGTAATTTCCCTTCTGTGAATTTTCTCTGACTGTCCCGCAGCTCCTTGTCCTTGGATGCCCCTAATCACTTCCAGTTTACCGCTGCCTGATTCTCATAGAGTTTTGCTCAGATAAACTCAACATTTTTAACATGCCTCAGCTTAACACTCTTGAGAACTCCTATTTATTTGGATTCTGCTGTACAGTCCACAGAGGGTTTCATCTGCATCTCACTGACTGCAATCTCCATGAGGGGAGCAAAGAAGGTGGTGTCAGGCTCCCCTTGCTAAGAGGAAACAGGCAATACCATTGCTAGTATGCAGCAAACTGATCTAAAACCGACCTTCAGAGTCCAAGTCAAAGAAACTTCCCCTGTAGGATTGTTGACCCCAAAACAATGCTCGTCTCCCCAGATATGCCCTTTCTCGTCAAGCCTCTGTCATTTCTCTTTCCTGCTTGCTGCTCCATCCTTCCCCTTTACGTTCCTCCCAATTTGTGCCTCTTGGTGGCGCTGTGTCTAGACTGTTGTGAGGACCACGTAGAAACATCACAACAGCGCCTCTCTCTCCCCTCACTCTGTGATACCACCGCTCTGTGCCTTGGGATTTTTCATTTAGGTAATAACTGAACTGTAAATTACACGCCCTATTCTGTCCTCTTTTAACAAGGAGTCCTAAAGGCAAGGCAACACTAACCTGGACGGGTTCTGGGAAGAGAAGATTGGGAGGAGAAAGAGGAAAAACAGCCATTTATCACAATCTGGATTGTTAAGTGGTGAAGCAAAACGGATACCCTTTGTCCCCGCAAATACGTGTTACAGCTCATGAGATGCAAAATAGGTAGGAAATGGACTACTACACTTTAAAAAGATTGTGTTCCTTGCTTATTTTCTTGTGTGTCCTTGACCCTGAAACTTAGGGGAAAAAAACCTTCAAAGTTGAGGAGACACCAAAAGGTGACCTAACCAGAATGCGAGAACATCATTTACGCCAGAAATCATCTGCTAGTCTTTACTGTTAAGCAAAATCTGTTAGCCTGGTTTAACGGGGATGGCTCGGTCTGAATGGGATGAATTGCGCTGAAAGAAAACATTATGCATTTATCTTCCTCTCCTGTGGGTGTAAAGCTGGTTCTGACTGTTATCTATGCAGGGAAAGCTGACATTTAATGACCTTGCATTTGCATAATGACCAGCCTTTGTAGCTTTTGCTGTCCCAGCTAATTGCCTTCGAATACTTCTGCTACATCTGTTGGGTTTGACCAGTTTCTAATAGAATCAAAATCCTCAATCCCAGCCAAATCCACATCACTTATATACAAATTTTGAAACAGGCGGTTGTATGAAACATCAAGAATTCATGTGATTTGCCGGCTGACAAGATCATGCTCTATCAGAAAGAAGGTAACAACCCAGAAAGGACACACAAAGAAAAAAAAAAAACAAAATCCTGTTTTCTATGTCCTCTGTACCTCACTGGAATAAGCTTTGAACAAAGCTTTGTTTCCTCTTATGATAGAGGTATCTTCCTATGAATAGAATCCAAGATTCTACACGCCAGGCGGTTCTCGGGAGCTCAGTGGGGTCTTTTTTATAAGATCACTAATTTCATTCGTGAAGGCTCCACCCTCATGACCTAATCACCTCCTAACACCATCACCCTGGGCATTAGGATTCACCATGTGAATTGTACAGGGGTGCAAACATTCAGACCATACATAGCACTTGGTGTGAGGACGTTCTTCATTTTCTAATGAGGAAACTGTACTTGACGTCAAGGTCAATGACTGGTGGGATTGAGGCAGGACACAAGGGCACAGGTCTGGACGGGGTGCCCTCTCTCCTAAACCTGTCTGGGTGGGTGCTGCCAATGGCTGGTTCTTTGGGAACAAGTTTTATAGGTTTCAAATTGACCAAGCCACTTGTGTTTCTGCAGGCTTTCTCCAAAGAAGGCATCATATATAACTTGGTTTTCCCCTTACTAAATTATAATCACTTTCCAGTCCCTTGCTTTAGAGTAATCTAGATTGAAGGATTAGATATCTGTAGACTTTTCAGACACATTATTTATCTAGAGTTTACTCCCAAATCTCCTGTCCGAAATCTTCTTCATGGAGATTGATATAGGTCAGTGAAATTAAAGATTCCAATCAAAAAACTCCCCTTGCTCTGACCCTACACTCTCCAAACCACATTTGGATGATAACCTGACTCCTTAGTAGCTTGTCCGCAAGAAGCCCAAGGGGAGATCTGACAACGTAAGCGCTCTGATCAATCTATCGGTGCTGTTGTTTTTGTAAGTTAATAAATGGGTGTACATGATACACTCCCCGCAGTTATTATGCATGTGTCAGGGCAGGGCTTGTGTGCCTACCTCAGTCTATACAAGTATTGAATCTTTTTCTCGGTTTTTGTCAAAGCCAGATTTCTGAGAGTTGGAGGCTTCGGAACATCCCTTCAAAGCCGTGAACTGGCTGAGGCGAATACCACCTGTGAATGCTCTTGGGAGTGGCAGCTGGTCTCTGCCGGCGACAGACACCCTCCTGCAACACCCGAGCATGTATCTTAACGTTCAAAATGGCAACAGTATAAGATCCTGTGCTTTAAGAACATTTAACAGGTGAAAATTTGAGCTTAATTTAAATCAACAAATTAGAGAACTTCCTTTGTATAAAACCTCATCAGTTCCAACCAAATAGGGACACTGCTTTGATTATTGCAAACAATTCTAATTTTCAGAATAATTATTTCTATGAAACAGTCTATGAATTAATAAATATACACATGTATGTATTTTAATATTACAAACAAGAAAATGTATATCACACACACACACTTTCTAATTCACAAATTGGAGCACATAGAATTTTGATTCCCAAAGCCACAATCACTTAAAAGTTGACATAAAGTTCAGAGCTTAATTTGCTCAATTAGAGTCAGCTTGTCTTTCTTTCTCTTTAAAATTATATTTTTCCTATCATATTATTCCATCACATAAAAAATGAAAGAATTAAAAATACTACAAAATATGAGAGTTGTGATATTTCTGTCATAAATAAGGAAAAGGTAAAGCTACATTACTTGGCAAGAGTTAACAGTCCTCTATGATATCACCCCATCTCGTATTGGGGATGAGTTATGCTAAATATAGAACATTTGAATGCATGCAAAGCCAAACGGGTGAATAAGAAAAAGGAAATAACAAGCTGTGGACCAGGTGCCAGCCTCTCCAAATAGAAAAATTTGTGTGAGTATCAGGAACCCTGGAATTGCTTTATCAGTCATTTGAGGACAGACTGTAGAACAACTGTCTTCATCTGCGAAGAATTCCTGATTATGATCTGATTATTAAGGCAAGATACCAAGAAATAAATGTCTAGCACAGATTTTTGTTTATGATGGAACAGCAGAGGGTATAGATATCGTTTCTAAGGCTATCCATGTTCCTCGGTTCTTGGCTAGCAATCCCAACAATTTCTTGATAGAACCTGTTCCTTGTTCCTTTAAGATTACATGCTGAGGGGTAAAAGTGTTTTGCTAGTCTTAACATTACTCAGGAAACTTCTCAAATGTTCAAGTAGCCTCAAGAGACAAAATGCTGCTTTCTGTTGGGAGACAGCTCTCCACGGGGCTCCTGCATTTCTACTTGTCTCGTGAGCCGAAGCATCGCGTGGCCATTGGTTTCAGACTACCCTTTCCAGGATGTGTAGTGAACAGCCTTGTAAGCTTCGTGTCCAGGATAACCCTAGTTAATGACCCTCTCTGCAGTCAGGTTCAAGCAGGTTGGCTTATAGCCCATTATAAAAGGTATCTTAGGCTTCCCTGGTGGCGCAGCGGTTGAGAGTCCGCCTGCCGATGCAGGGGACACGGGTTTGTGCCCCGGTTCGGGAAGATCCCACATGCCGCGGAGCGGCTGGGCCCGTGAGCCATGGCCGCTGAGCCTGCGCGTCCGGAGCCTGTGCTCCGCAACGGGAGAGGCCACAACAGTGAGAGGCCCGCGTACCACAGAAAAAAAAAAAAGGTATCTTACAAATGATGAAATAAAATTCATATTTTACGGCAAGATAAGAAAAATTTAAACATAAAAGTTTTCTCTGCCCGTTTAGGCCTCCTCCCTCCCGTCTAGCGTGGATCGTGCGTCGGCATTAACCATCCCTCCTAGGAGATAACCTTACTTCTTAATCTCGTAAGGGATCACGATGACCTACTACTTGCTTTGTACATGCAGATCTGGATTATGTAAACTGTGAGTGCGCTATTTGATGTATAATCCTTTGTTTCAAAAACTAAGCTTTGATCTCTGATGGGCAGAGCAGCCCTCAGAACTTTCTGAAAGACTCTCTCTTGGGTTGTAATCCTCAGGTTGGCTCGAATAAAATTTTCCATTTCTTTCTTAGATCAGCTATTGATTAATTTTTTGTTGGCATAAATATTCTATAAACAGCCTTTTGAACTTACGTTGTCCCACAAATCAGTCGGTGAAAGCCCTTTGAGAAAAATGGATTGATGAAGACTGGACTTTAAACTTCTGTTTAAATTAGGAAACTTGGCCATTTGGCAATTTCACTCCATTTGAAAACAGACCCTAGTTTGTGTTCTTGTTAACAGTAAGCCTTCAGTGAATTCTTGTTTCAGTGCTACAGCTTAGTAACAGCTGTCCTTTGAGGACTTAATCAAGGGCCCAGGTTGGCCACACTTGGGGCAAAGCAGCCTGGGAGAAGCTGCAGCTGAAGAGAAGCCTGTTACCTTCCCAATGGCCAGAGGTGGCCCAGAAGCCAGAGCAGCTGTCCAGACAAGCATAACCAGGATGAACTTGAGGCAGGAGATAGATGGGCTCCAGGTTAGACATTTACAGCCAGCCTCCTGTTTATACTTCAAGATAGAAATAACAACAGGAACAGGGTAAACAGCTGGACTTTGTCTCCTGTGGACACTTTAAGAAAACAGTAATGGCAGAGACAGAGGGGGGCTAACCACTGCCTGCATAAAAAATCAAGAGGTCACATATTTTTCATCCTTGGGGTCAGAGAGACCTCGACTGCACATGAGTAGAAAGGCTCCTCGGGGATCAAAAAGGGAGGGGACGCCAGACCATAATAAGTTTTGCTAACTTCCCAAAGGTCCTTGCACTGAAATCCATCTCGGCTAAAGGATGCATGCACACATAAGAGAGGGTCCTGAGTCAAAGAACAAAGCAAGACGATTGGCCAGAGGAAAACAAAGACCTGGAAGACTGGCCCCTTATAAATGATTTAAACTTCCCAAAGGCACGACTTTCTCTCCGAGCTCCCCCGTGCATCTGTCTGCATGTACTCTGTTTTTCTAAAACAACGCCTTACTTTCCTTTCTACCTTCTGTGTCCTTGTCCATTTTTTTTCAAGGCATATGAGAACTGGGACCCAGACTCTAGCCACTGACCCGCGTGGTCTAGTGTTTAGGACTTAGCACTCTCACCACCAAGACCAACGTTTGATCTCCAGTCAGGGAACTAAGATCTTGCTTCAAGCTGCTGCTCACTGCAAGCTAGCACTCACTGCTGTCTCTCCAAAATCAGACTTACAGTAGGGTAAACTTCCTTGGGAATGGTGAGGGGAATCTGGTCAAAGATTAGACTTTAAAAGGATGAGTCTGGGAAATGGAGAATTAGGGGGAATAACTGGTTAACAATAGCAATGCTAACCTCAACCAAATTAACTGCTGTATTAAAAGTTGGGTTTAAATAATAAAATATGGGGGACTTCCCTGGTGGCGCAGTGGTTAAGAATCCGCCTGCCAATGCAGAGGACACAGGTTCCAGCCCTGGTGCAGGAAGATCCCACATACCGCAGAGCAACTAAGCCCGTGAGCCACAACTACTGAGCCCATGTGCTCTAAGGTCTGTGTGCCACAACTACTGAGCCCGCATGCCACAACTACTGAAGCCTGCACACCTAGAGAAAATTTAAAAAGTAAAATATGGCACACCAAACCAGCCTGCCTCCATAAATCTATCAGAGTGATCCACTCATTGGACAAATAGTTCTGAGGATATAGTTGCCGGCCAGCACTATGCTAAGATGCAGAGGTGCAATGGCGAACAGGATGCGTGCCCTCGAGGATCTTAACTGTTAAAGGTAACAACACATCCTACTGACAATGGCTACACAGTTTTATTATGTTTTATTTAGGGTTATGTTCAGTAAAAAGAGCAATGGCTTAAATAAAATTAAGGTTCATTTGTTTTTCACCAAAGTTCAGGTAGATAGGCTACTACGTAGACTCCACAATCACTAGGACCATGGGCTTCTACTAATTGGCTTCTCCATTCTCAACACATGGCTTCCACCTTGTGGCTGAGGATGGCTGTTCTAGCTTCAGTCATCCCAGCCTGTGTTTCCTGGCCTTTAGCAAGGATGAAAAGAGAGAAGGAAGTTATACCCCCTCCCTTTTGGGACACTCCCCAGAAGTCCCACGTAATACTTCCAATTACATACCAGAGGCTGGAGTTTAGAAACGTAGCTACATGAACTCTACCGGAGAGTTCCTTATTCTGACCAGCCATGTGCCAGCTAAAGATGTGGGGCTCTAGTATGTGAAATGAGGGGAGATGACCAGCACCGCCATAGCTTGTATAACACAATGCGGTAGGCAGCCCACTGGGAGCTATGGGAACTACTTCTGGGATTTCGGGGACCTTTGGGGAAGAGATCTAACTGGAATCCTGAAGGACAGCTAGGCTTGTCCTGAAGGCATGAGTGGGAGGGTACATTCCAGGTAGAGGGAGGAGTTTATATAAAGACCTGGAAGTGAGAGAAAGCACAATGCATTAGAGAAGCTCAAAGTCCTTTTGAAAGCTGAGCACAGAGTGCAAGGTTGAGGTGGGTGGGAGATGCAGCTAAAATAAAACTCACAATGAAGAGCTTGCTGGGAGTTTAGATTTTCTTTTTGGAAAATGAAGGGGGTCCAACAGGGAAATAACTTGATCACCTTTGCACTTTAGAAAGAGACTCTGGCTGCAATGTGGAAACTGGATTGGAGGTGGGGTAGCACAAGGGTTAGACACATTAGGTCACTTTTGTAGTAAACCAGACTAGCCATCACAGCAGCCTGGAGTCTGGGGGTAGCAAGGGAAAAGGAGAAAGGAAGACAAATGCACCTGGTAGGAGACAGTATCAAGAGGACATGGCGGTTCATTGGATGTGGAGAATGGGGGCGAGGAAAAACTCAGGGACAAGTCTACGTGTCCTGGCTTTGATGTGGCTGATGATGGTGCCACATCCAAGACAAGGAGGCGCATCAGGGTTTGGGAGGGTTGGGGAGCTCAGAACATGCTGAGGTCAAATGTCCAGGGCTACGGCTCAGAGAGAAATTTTGGCTAATAGAGATAGAAATTTGTGATCGATCAAATGTTCAAAATGGTGGATCTAAGCTTACATTTTAAATTAATTATAACTGACAAATGTGTGTTTGTGAAAAGTATCCAATTCCAAATTCCTATATGGTAGACCTAAATTTACATTTTAAAAGAATTATAATAGGCAGATGAATGTTTATATAAAGTAGCCCCTTCCAAGTTCCTGTATACAGGAATATAGGAATTACTACATTACATTAATTGTATTAGGTTATTACATTAGCAATAATCATTTATTTTTAAATCATACCTGAATTGCAGTTATCCACTTTCTGACTGATTCAACATGAAATATACATCATAAAAAATTTAACTGCTAGGCAGATGGTCCCAATTTTTTAAATATTAAACTTAACAAGGAGTTTTTTTGGGGGGGGGTTGTAAAATCAAATACATTTTATTTTGCATTTTTAGATCCTTTTTAAAAATTAAGTTGATAACTTCCATAAATATTTTGTCTGCTGGTGGCTTGAGTCTGTTTATTTATTTAAAAATTCAGTTAGCTTTGGCTAAGTGAATAGTTGTACCTCAATTAAATGACAAGATTCATCAATTATAGGGACACGTGGCATGCATGTCATGGGTGATCTAGGATCCTTAACAAGGAGTTTTGAATCTCCCCAAACTGCAATTCATTTTAGACTAACAGACATTTCCTAGATTTTAATTAACTTTCCTTGAGTCTACAATTCTGTTTTTCATAACAAAATAATAACTTTCTAAAGAATAGCATTTATTATATAAGAATATTTTTTAAATTCATTTTATCTCATTTCTCTGGAGTGTTTTTCTATTATACAGCAATTTCTCTGTTGTGTTTCTTATTAATTCATCTAGTCCTTGAGCACTGTTGATTTTTAAATGCTTAATTACGCACCCTGAAAATTCAGGAGAAAGGTCACTTTCCCTGTGATTTTCTATGCTTATTAACCCCAAATCCCAGGGAAGTGTGGACATAAAAAATAGGAGTAGAATCAAGCCCCCCCTTTTAATGGAAACCTCACTCTGTGCCCAAACCAGCTCACTCTTTAAGAAAATAATTAGGCCTGTGGAAGTGGTTGAAGAAAGGAAAACGAGCTTAAAAAGGACACACAAACGGAGCATCAGATTTGTCTGAGGAAAACCAGAAGGGTGTTGTAACATAAAAGTCAAGATGACAGTCTCTCCTGTCTGAGTTGGAATCTGAAGAAAAGCAGAGAAGGCAGGGCTGAACTAGAAATTACACTGACCAGCCATTTTTCTAAGAAAAATCTTGCAGTGAGACAGAGTGCAACACTGCAACAACTTCTGCAGCTATTAATCCTAGCTGGCTAAAAAATAGCAAAGGCTAAAATTATCTATCTGTCTCTATCTATAGAAATATATATATAATAAAATTATCTATCTCTCTCTCTATATATATGTAAAACCCTCAATCATAAGGAAACTACTGGGACACAACGATATCAAACATACACAACCCTCTCTCCATGGGCCGCTTGCAAATGGGAACAATAAGTCGGGGAACTCATTTCTTTTAAAGATAGGTTTAGAAATTGGACTAGAAAATATATAAAAAATACTACAAGGAAAAAGGAACGACAAGAAAAATTATCAGAATAATGTTGACACAGAGCAGACAGAATATGCAACCAAAGATACTGATATACCCATCAGATAAAAAAACAAACGCAATGAACCAAACCCCTCTGGAACAAAAGCACAAGGCAGAGAGATACAAGATCACAAAGACAAGACGTTGAGAATGAGTTTTAAACAGCTACCAAGACCAGAGTGCCCACAGGACGTCAATGCCAGATTCCCACAGCACCAGGGAGGGAGGACAAATTCTGGGAGGTTTCGAGGCAGCCAGGTATACTGAGACAGAAGAGGCAGTGCCCACGATAGAAGAAGGGAGATTTGGCCACCCTCCTCCCTAATTTAAGGCTTCCCAGCAGAAAGCCAGAGCTTTAACATTATGACATTCAGAATGCTGGTTGTTAAAGTGCTTAGAAAATTTAATTATTGAAATCGAGGCTGTTCTTAAGATTTAAAGTGACAGGAGCACATTGACTGAAAGAGTTACCAACATTTCATTCAATGTGTCTGGGTGGGTTTGGGTGCATGTGTTGGGGGCAGGGGGAGGGAGGGAAAAGAATAGAATTGTTTTCTGCTGCATCCTATGAAGTCCTGCTCTTTCCAGGTAACAGCTACACAAGACAGGAAGACTGCATTTCAGGAGGCAGTGCAAAAGGGAGACAGGTTTGGGAGCCAGATGATGAGATGGAAACTGTGTGAAAGTAGGTCAGTGGGAAATGATGCCCAAGGATAAGGGTTGTCAAAGGACTTCTACCTAGATGTCTGGTTTTCAGTTTTCACTTGCTACAGGGCTGGCTTCAAGATAACAACCTGCCAATGCCACAAACCTTCGAGCTTCTGTTACACATAGAGTCTGGGTTATTGGTAATTCAGAGAGTGAAACAACTGAGCATTGTGTGAGGAAATGGGACATGTTTTGCCCATGAGTGATGTAAAGTACTTCTTGAGAATCTCTGTGAGAACATGCCACTCCCTCGTCAACAAGGGGAATTGATCCAAAAACATCAGTCAAAGGCAAAAAAACTAGATTATTATGAATCTAGCTAATGTGAAAACTACAGGCATTAACAGCAACAACTGGTAAATATTGATACTACGCATTCCTTCAGGAGATAATTCTAAATTCTATCATTACACTCATACCAATGACAAATTCCTGAGGAAACCTAAAAAGTTAACTTTTTTGGTGTTAAATATGTAAATTCATGATTCCCTACTCACAGCTGCTTAATTAAAAGTTGGAAATTAGCTTTCAAGTTATGTTTTTAGTTATTTCAGTTTTTAAAATAAAGATATTTGCCTAGTTTGAAATATAAATGGCGACAAAGAATATGGAGTGGAAAGCAAGTTTCCCTCCCACTCCTGTCCCACTATTATCAACTTTCCAGTCTAGAGGCAACCACCATGACTTGGTTCTTCTGTAACCTTCCATAAATATAATCTAAACATCACGCAGTTTTCAAAATCTGTATTTAAATAGTAGCAACAACCAACTCCTGTGGGCTTAGAAGTCATAAATCATTCAAATTTTAGAAAGCATATTGTAACCTAGTTTTTTTTAATAGGTAGTAACACTCGTGACGCTTCGGGAAACCATATTTTTTTCTTGACAAAATAAAATTGTTGGATTTTTTTAACTTGTTTTAAGGTAAAATACTATATTTCAATGCAAGAAACCAAGAAATAAGAAAGCGCATCAAACTGAGGCTAAGAGTAAAGGCATGATGGCAGAATTAAGTCACATGCTCCTTGATATATTACAAGGTTTAAACCTCTAATGAAAACAATGATCTTCTTTATAAGCAAAAACATACAAAGAGAGTCCTCAAACATCAAAAGATGACAGGATTTATACAGCATAACTATTACAGTACAAACAGTAGGTACCCATCATATTAACAAAAAAATTTTTAAGTGATGACTATTAGAGAAATGTTAATTAAAACCACGAAGAAATGCTAATTAAAACCACTAACCCTGGCAGTCCAGTGGTTAAGACTCTGCACTTCCACTGCAGGGGGCACAGGTTTGATCCCTGGTCGGGGAACTAAGATCCCCGCAAGCCACACGACACAGCCAAAAAAAAAAAAAGCTAAGAATTACCATACCTATTAGAATGGCTAAAATTTAAAAATAAATAAATAAACTGACAATATTAATTGCTGGCAAGAATGCAGAGCAACAAGAACCCTCGTTCATTGCTGGTGAGAATGCCAACTGGTAGAGCCACTTTAGAAAACAATTTGGGAGTTTCTTATCAAGTTAAACATACATTACCTGCACAGTATGTGACACAGTACTCCCACTCCTAGGAATTCACCAAAAAAAAAAAAATCAAAACTACGTTCACGTAAAACCACGAATGTGACTGTTAATAGAAAGCTTATCTGTGACCTCCAAAAACTGGTATTAATTCAACAGTGTGTATGAATCTCAAATGCAGTATACTAAGTGAAAGAAGCCAGAGACAAGAGTCTATGCTGTATAATGCTACTTATATGACTTTCTGAAAAAGGAACAATTATGGACCTGAAAACAGGTCAGTGGCTGCCAGGGATGATGGTCGGGGTAGTGGTTGGCTACTGTTATGAGTTGAATTGTGTCCCCCCCGCCCCCGCCGCCCAGTTCATATGAAGTCGTAACTCCCCAGTACCTCAAAAGGTGACCTGATTTGGAAATGGGGTCACTGCAGATGTAATTAGCTAAGATGAAGTCGTACTGGAGTAGGGTGGGCCCTTCATTTGAAATGACTGGTGTCCTTACAAAAACGAGAAATTGGGACATGGACATGCACACAGAGAGAACCCATACGAAGATGGAGGCAGAGACAGGATGATTCTACACAGCAAAGGATACCAAAGATTGCCAGCAAACTATCCGAAGGGAGGGGAGAGGCACAGAACAGATTCTCACAGCTCTCAGAAGGAACCAACTCTGCCAAAACCTTGATCTTGGACTTCTGGCCTCCAAAACAATATGAAAATTAATTTCTATTGTGTGATTCAGCCAATTTGTGGTTCTTTATTACAGCAGCCCTAGGAAACTAAACTAAAGGGGCACAAGGGAATTTTAAGGGTGATGAACTCTTCTGTCTCTGAATCATGATGGTAGTCACATGATTACATGTGTTTGTCAAAACTCAGAAGTGTATACCGAAAAGGAATTTACAGTATGTAAATAAAGTGAACAAAAAAATTTTAAGGTAGTAGCTTGAAAAATGTAATCAAAAGATTTCATTGCTTGGTCTAGTAAATTCACATAGCAAAACACTTTCCTGCAACTTTCAAATATGAAATTCTGATTCTTCACAAATGTACTATTCATATAGTTGTTGTCTGAAGGGTGCCACACTTAAGTTAAAAATACTTTTTTTTGGTCCCGCCGGGCAGCATGCAGGATCTTAGTTCCCCGACCAGGGTTTGAACCCGTGCTCCCTGCTGTGAAAGCGTGGCTCCCTAACCACTGGACTCCTGGGAATTCCCCCCCACCTCAAATTTGTATCTTTAAATTAACATTAGCTATTACTGCAGCCAATGGCCAGGATCGTCTTGCTAGCACCTAGAACAGTGCCAAGGCAAAACCCTATTAATAACTGTTGAACGAATGACCCATTAGAACTTCTATACTTGAAATCACTTTTAGTGAAAATGTTAGCAAAAAGGCACAATACAGAAGCAAACCCAATGTTTCCACTTCCCTAAAACCCTTAAACTTTTTGTCATGAATAAAAGACTCAGTTATTCTTGCTGTTTTCTTCCATTCTTTTAACAGGAAAATGAATTCATATGAATGCAAGCATGTAAATTCAGTTTTAAAAGCTCATTTTTATCAAACTAAATGCCAGGATTATGAATATTTCTCATTTATAAAGCATTACACATGTTATATTAAAGTCATTGAAGAGCTGTTGCCTGTTGGCACTGCGAATCACAAGATTCATTGCACTTGTAATAAACAAAAGGTAATTTAATCAATTCTTATATTCAACTCAACAAGAATTTCTAGCATGTGTCCCGCACCGTTCTAAGTATTAAGGGATGATATGAAGGGAGCAAATCTCATAGTTGATGTGCATGAGGCCTAAGCCTGCAATCAAAATAAAGCCTATAATCTTGAACAAAATTGGAAACTTAAAATAGTGTGGTGGCTGCTATAGATAGAATTATGGGTTTACGGTTCATACAGCCATTTGAAATGGCATCTATTAGAGGAGCTTACAAAGAGCATTCTTAAATGGGATTTAAGTAAATCATGTTTAAAAATGACAGATTATTGAGTGTTCACTACCAGTCAGTCACTGAACTAAGAAATTCATGGAATTTAGTCATTTGATCACCACAATGACCTAGTCATATGGGAACTATTGTTGTCACACTATACAGATGAGAAAACTAAGGTAGTTAAGTTACCTTTACTTTCCCAAGGTCTCGCATTTGGTAAGGAGCAAAGCTGTGGATTCAAATCCATGTAGGCTTAGGAGCCATTGGTATTAGATCTTCCAAGGCAGTCTTGTCTGCAGAGATTATGGTCCATTATCCACAAGTAAATTCATATGCCCCGAATCATAGCCCCTTACATTTTTGCTCAGAAAATATTACAACCTCCCTTTAAATATCTAAAATACTTAAGTATTACACTTGACATCTCTATCTTGGTATTGATTTTGAAATCAGTGTTTCAGTTTATAATATTGGAACTTCTGTTACAAAATTTGAAAGATCATGCAAGCCAACTTCTTCTTAACAGCCCCAGATTGTGACTTTTGGGTAACTGTGCGATACTTTAAAAACCTGCCCAAATGACTGAATTAAGCTGGTAAGTTTTCCCGTTTTCCACAATGTGTGGGCATTCTTCTGGTTTGAGTCATCTTGCCCTATAACGTCATATCCTGCTGGGAGGAATTCTCCAGGTACACTGGTAGCTCACCAACACATGATTTAGCCAGCATGCACTGGACACCAACCACGTTCTAGGAACTTTAAAACCCATTATCTCACCATATACCGTACAAGAATCCTGTGATATAAGGAAAGAAAAAGGTTAAGAGGTGTGTCCATAGCCACCAAGCAGGGATGGAAGAATTCTTACCCACATATTTTATCAGAATTTTCATTGATTTAACAATGTTCCATTTTAGCCTCCATTTTAGATTGCACTATGACAAATTAAATGAATTTCTGATCAATAAAACTTTACAATGTCTGAAAAGATTAAGTTTCAGGAAAATCCATCTATCTTGATTCTCTGAATGAAGTAAAGACTACTGAAAAGTCAGCAACAGTTTTTTTGTTTTTTTTTTAATTAATTAATTAATTTAATGTATTTTTGGCTGCATTGGGTCTTCGTTGCTGCATGCGGGCTTTTCTCTAGTTGTGGCGAGCGGGGGCTACTCTTTGCTGTGGTGCGCGGGCTTATTGCTGTGGCTTTTTTTTTTTTTCCAATAAATGTATTTATTTTATTTATTTATTTTTGGTTGTGTTGGGTCTTTGTTGCTGGGCGCCGGCTTTCTCCAGTTGCGGCGAACGAGGTCTACTCTCTGTTGCGGTGCACGGGCTTCTCATTACGATGGCTTCTCTTGTGGCGGAGCACGGACTCTAGGCATGCGGGCTTCAGTAGTTGTGGCGCACGGGCTTAGTTGCCCTATGGCGTGTGGGATCTTCCCGGACCAGGGCTCGAACCCGTGTCCCCTGCATTAGCAGGCGGATTCTTAACCACTGCACCACCACGGAAGCCCTGTGGCTTGTTGCAGAGCATGGGCTCTAGGCGCACGGGCTTCAGTAGTTGTGGCACGCAGGCTTAGTTACTCCACGGCATGTGGGATCTTCCTGGACCAGGTCTCGAACCTGTTTCCTGCATTGGAAGGCGGATTCTTTTTTTTTTTCTTTGACATCTTTATTGGAGTATAATTGTTTTACAATGATGTGTTAGTTTCTGCTGTATAACAAAGTGAATCAGCTATACATATACATATATCCCCATATCTCCTCCCTCTTGCGTCTCCCTCCCACCCTCCCTATCCCATCCCTCTAGGTGGTCACACAGCATCAAGCTGATCTCCCTGTGCCATGCAGCTGCTTCCCACTAGTTATTTTACATTTGGTAGTGTATATATGTCCATGCCATTCTCTCACTTCGTCCCAGCTTACCCTTCCCCCTCCCCGTGTCCTTAAGTCCATTCTCTACATCTGGCAGGCAGATTCTTAACCACTGTGCCACCAGGGAAGCGCAGCAGCAACAGTTTTAATTATGAGGTATTTCCTGAGTTAATATCGTAACTTTAGGTTGGTAATTACCATTAACTTGCCTGATTCTAATTCTCTGTAGCAGAAGAAAAAAACGTCTAATGTGAAACCCAACCCCACTAAGTATTACCTCATAAAATGCTAATTGCAATATTTTACATGTAAATAGGAAGGCACTGATGCAAAATTGCACTTCTGGTGCCCTCTAGTGGATACAGTTGGTTTCAAGAATCACTTGCTAGGTTTTAACAAGAAACCTGCCTTAGAAAGGAAGGAGGCATCCCTTCTCCCTACAATCGGTCCTCTCCTTTCTCCTCTATTGTCTAGTCTTATCCAGGTTTCCAAGATATGCTGACAATGTCATTCAGTGCTAAAGCTAATATAACTTTATTTACAGAAAAAGGTATTTACAAAAATAGCCACACCGGGCTTCCCTGGTGGCGCAGTGGTTAAGGATCCGCCTGCCAGTGCAGCGGACACGGGTTCGAGCCCTGGTTCGGGTAGATCCCACGTACCGCGGAGCAACTGAGCCCGTGCGCCACAACTACTGAGCCCATGTGCCACAACTACTGAAACCCGCGCACCTAGAGGCTGTGCTCCGCAACAAGAGAAGCCACCGCAATGAGAAGCCCGCGCACCGCAACAAAGAGTAGCCCCCGCGAACGGCATCTAAAGAAAAGCCCACGCACAGCAACGAATACCCAACGCAGCCAAAAATTAAATAAATAAAACCCATTTAAAAAAAAAAAAATAGCCACACCCACATATTTGGCAGCTTTTGCGCTAAAGCTGGAATAGTTAAGTAACAGAGACGGTATGATCTGTAAGGCCTAAACTACTATCTGCCACTTTGCAGAAAAAGTTTACCAAGCATGTCACCAGTTATGAAAGCATGTCACCAGTTATGAAAAATGCTTTGGGAAGAACTGGCTGGTCCCTAACAATATGTTAGGGAAACCCCCCATGAATGCACATGAGCAATAAAGAAACCTCTTTAATTTCATTTAATTCCACATTTCCCTAATTTGTTTAGTCAGGGAACTCCTTTTTCACCTAATACCTATTAACATCCTATTCAGTGAAAGGGAAATACTGTTTTATAATATTGTGCTTAAATTTAAAATTCAAGTCATTATTACTACACTTCTTCTTGATATAAGAGGAAATTCTGTCTTGAAACCTTGTACCTTAGGAATCAAATGTTACACTGAGTATAATTTACTTTAAAATATTTCACCAAGGGCTTCCCTGGTGGCGCAGTGGTTGAGAGTCCACCTGCCGATGCAGGGGACACGGGTTCGTGCCCCGGTCCGGGAAGATCCCACATGCCGTGGAGCGGCTGGACCCGTGAGCCATGGCCACTGAGCCTGCGCGTCCGGAGCCTGTGCTCCTTAACGGGAAGAGGCCACAGCAGTGAGAGGTCCGCGTGCCACCAAAAAAAAAAAAAATTTCACCAAAAACAGTGTGATATATATGTAAGGTAAGTTAGTTTTAACCACCTAGGAGTAGTTAAAAAACATTTCAAGTACCTAACCCAGGAGTGGTTATATAGCCTTTGAAAAACTCTGGTCAGTCCATAATCCAGAAGTGGCTACCAAAAGCCTTTCAAATATGAGCTATCTCAGCAAATATTAGCACTAACAAGTTTGCAAATCAACATAAAGGACATATAAGTGGTGTTCAAGATACGATACGTGTGTACTGGCTAAAAATATTGTACAAGCTCCTTCACACTTGAATGAAAAGGGTTTAGGAATCTAGTTAGGCGAGTAGCCTAAACTCATTGCAGGGGCATTCTTAGCCCAGGGCTAAAATTCAGTCCTGGTTCCAGGCATTAGGTAACCAGAGGATTCTGCCACCGGATTCTAATCTGAAGGTTAGCTGAATCTTGCCACTCATCATCACATCTGAATTGAGTCAACATTTCTGCCCAAAAAATAGGGAACTAGGGCTCCCCCAAACATCTAAGGATAAGCCATACGACTTTCGTGAATATGCAGTATTTGTATGTGTAGCAGAATTCACTGTAACATACCAGCCAGCAGAGAGCCTAAGAGGAGAGCTGAGGCCAGTATGAACTCACACTCCAGCGTGTCTGGAACACACCCTAATTGTTAAAGTGCCCCCTTTCACTCTCAAAATGCCTCATTTTGGGTGAAAACTTCAGCAATTATCCTATCTACAGCTCTCATCTACCTGTACCTAGTAGAGACTACAAATATCTGTCCAAAAGAGCCTAACCATCGTGAATGGCAAAACGGACAATACCAAAAGCTAGTAAGTGGTAGCAGTTATGATCAATGGCCAAGAAATAAAACTGACAGGCAAGCTGGGATTGAGTGTCAATCCCAGCCTTTAGTGTGTTTAACTAATTGAGCAAATGAGTTATTGTAAACCCAATTTTTATTTCAACTGTCCTTAAGCAGAAAATTAATCTTTGAGCAATTTGCCATGTCTTAGGGGCATATATTTAAAACACTGGCCCAGCCACCCAGAACTTTTAAAGACTAGTAACGTTTCCATGATGTGCCTGAAAACTTGATAGAAACAAACAAACTTTATAAAAGTCTGCTGCTAGACACAGTGCTTCTAAGGCTCCCCAGGGCAACGTTTCCCAAAGTGTGGTGTCCAGGTCTTCTCTTCAGAGTCAGGGCTTGTTAAAAACCCCACAATCTAAAAACAACAAACGAAACAAAACCCAACAACAAAAATAAGATTCCACACTCAAACCAGACCAACAAAAACTGATCGAGGCAGGTAGACCAAATTGCTGGGGAGGTAGCCTCTGGAATTGCATTTCTGGTAGCTACCCCAATGATCATGCCCATACATTTCGAGAACCACTGCTTTATGGGGTCCTAATGGCTGGAAGATTCAGCAAGACACCTTAGGTCTTGGCTAAGAGCAACGTGGATGTCAGGACACTAACTTTTTCATGGTCTATGCTCATACCCTGAGGTGTGCTGATAAATGTTTATCAAATCCTCTCCAGGAAAAAACCTTCTTTTTAACTGATATAGTCTTTGTAGCACATAATTTACAAACAAAAATAAAATATGCAATACTCAGGCTTCCCTGGTGGCGCAGTGGTTGAGAGTCCGCCTGCCGATGCAGGGGACACGAGTTCATGCCCCGATCCGGGAAGATCCCACATGCCGTGGAGCGGCTGGGCCCGTGAGCCATGGCCGCTGAGCCTGCACGTCCGGAGCCTGTGCTCCACAACAGTGAGAGGCCCACATACCGCAAAAAAAAAAAAAATCTATATATGCAATACTCTTTACTGCAAATTCCATAAACCTGCCGATGCAGGGGACACGAGTTCATGCCCCGGTCCGGGAAGATCCCACATGCCGTGGAGTGGCTGGGACCGTGAGCCATGGCCGCTGAGCCTGCACGTCCGGAGCCTGTGCTCCACAACAGTGAGAGGCCCACATACCGCAAAAAAAAAAAAAAAAATCTATATATGCAATACTCTTTACTGCAAATTCCATATAGCCTAATGATTCTCACAAAGGACTTTTGTTGAGTTTTGCCGAGCTCTTGGATAACCAACCTGGGTTCCGATTCACAAATGAGAATAATTCCAGTATGATGCTGGCTGATATTTTTGTTTATGCTAAGGAGGAAGAGGAAAGTGAGACGGCACATCTGCTCCTGTTTACCAATGACATGAGCAACTTTGCTGACCTGGGTAACAGTTTTTGGACACCAGAGGAATATCTTCTCAATTATTTGTGCTATTCATAATGTGTTGCCTGCTACAGGCAGGCAACACTTTAAAGTTTAACCTGCATTAACATTTTCTGCATGACTTTCTTAGTTTGAGAATAAACAGCAAAAATCAATACAGCAAGCCCAGATGTTCAGCATTTGATTTTCCAGAGGCCAAAGTTCCCACTTTGGCCAATTTCAAGCTCCCAGAGCCAGATAACATGGAGTTGGGAAGAGATGGGATTGAATGCATTGGGAGGAGATGTGCAGGGGCTCCCCATTAGGTAGTATTACTTGATTTTTCAGTAGTGTCTGTGTTTAACAGTCGGTTCACAGCTAAGTCCTGAACATTAATAACTGGCCCTCCTGTGTGTTGTGAACATGTTTCTGAGACAAGAGGGAAGGGGGCAGGGTACAATACATAGCCCTTGAGAAAAACTGGATAGACAAAAACCGGTTAGAACTATTAGGCCCAAGATGGTGGAAGAGTCAACCTCCACTGGACCTTGAGCCTCATTATGCGCTCACTGTAATACATTAGCATATGCTAAATGACACACTACAGGCGCCAGGGCAGTTCCCAGGCTGACCATAAAAGGCCAAAAAGTGCGCAGTGGCCGTATTCCTGGAAATCCCCTTCCCCTCCCTAAAATAGTTGGAATAATCCTGCCGCTTGTTAGCCTATGAAATTACCCAGCCCATAAAAACTATCCACCCCATATTCTGGGGTCGCTCTTGCCTTCTGAGAGGGGCCGCATTCTGCCTATGGAATGTGTATCTCTCAATAAGTTTACTTCTTACATATCACTCTGCTGCTTGCTGAATTCCTTCTGCGCTGAGACATAAAGAACCTGAGCTTCATTAAGTCCTCAGACAAGTTGTGTGGATTCAGTTGGAAGATGGTGGGTTCCAGTCCCATCTGAGGTGTATGGTGTCACCTCAGCAGTGACTACACCTCCCTCTCACTCTCAAATTTGCTCTCTTTGCTGAACATTTTTTGCAAACCATGGCCCTAAACTTCCAGGAAAGAAATACGTGCCCCCAAACGCGACCTTCCTCTCCACCTTGCCCTACACGCAGGGAAACGCAGGGCGGAAGGCGTGGAGCAGCAGAAGAGATGCCCACGTGAGACGTGGCAGGTGCAGACCAGCAACCCCTGCTCTCAACAAGAGTTGCTCTGCGCCCAGGCTTTGAATCGTCAGTCTTTTTGAACCTGGAAAACGGGGTTTATTGATCTTGCCTCACTTTCGTGCAGTTCCCCTGGAGGGTTGATGGGATGCAGACTGGAACAGACCTTGGAGTGGCACAGGGCTCGGGCTCCCGCAGCTACCCCCTCGCCCACAGCCCTTCTCCTTCAAGGACAAGAGCCTCCCTTCCAAGCACTCTCCTCCCCTTCCTCTGCGCTTTGCATTAAAATTCCTTATTGTTCCCTCTTGCGGCCAAATGCCTCTTCTCTAGTGCAAAAAGTTATTTTTAGAGCAGACTTTCTAAGCAACAGATTATTAATAGTCTTCAAAAGATTTCACGTTGTTTTATATACTACATCCTGGTGGAATGTTAATTCAACTAAGACATACCATTTGTTCACATGTGAAAAAGAACACTCATTTTTGCCTTTTCACAAACATCCTGTTACCAGACGCATCCTTTCCTGCCACCAAGTACAGCATACTCAAGTAGGTGAGAAACTGAAAACTGTTCCAAGTTTTAGGAAAGCTGACATCTATCATAGCTTAAAAATCAAAACAAAAACACAGGGAGTGGGACTTCCCTGGTGGCACAGCGGCTAAGAAGCTGCTGCCTATGCAGGGGACACGGGTTTGAGCCCTGGTCCGGGAAGATCCCACATGCCGCAGAGCAACTAAGCCCGTGCGCCACAACTACTGAGTCTGCACTCTAGAGCCCGTGCTCCCCAACAAGAGAAGCCACCGCAATGAGAAGCCCGCGCACCGCAACGAAGAGTAGCCCCCGCTCGCCGCAACTAGAGAAAGCCCGCGCGCAGCAACGAAGACCCAACACAGCCAAAAATAAATTAGAAAAAAAAAACAACACAGGGTGTAGGGACAAAAGGCACATGACATGCAAACTTTTCTCCCAAGGTGAAAACCTACAGCCCGATAATCCTGAGGAACAATGGAATACTACCAAATAGGGTTGACCCTAAGCAAGATTATGAAACAGGCCAAGTTTTCCTTCAGCAACCTATCCCTTCCTCCTTCCCCTCTCCCCATTTCCTGCTCCTCCCACCAGCTCCCCTCACCTCCCTTCTAGACACTGTTGTGTGTCCCATTCCAAGTCTTGCCTCACTCTTATAGGCGGCCTGACAAATCTTAACATTTTAAAGGACAATGAGAGTGAGTTATTAGGGTACCTACAGGCAGTTGCATTTTAATGGAGTCTTCTGGAACTCAGGCCTAAGGGTATGAAGCTTTAATGGAACAATTTCACTTGATTCGGGGTGCACAGACCTCAAAATACTCAACACTCTAAGTAGCCGACTTACAAGGTAATTCCTATTAGGATGTATTTCCTTAGCTGTGTGATAAATGGACCCCGTTCCTTTCTGCTCCTACAAGACCCCACTGCAAGGCCTCAAGTGCCTTGCCTGTCACCAGGGCTCTGATCTACCAGATGTCTTGTACTTTTACAGTCAGGATGACTTTCTTTGTTTAGAGTGATTTCAGCTCACCCTTAAGCCCTGTCCTCTTATTTCCTTTCCACAGAGTCTTTCCGGGTTCCGGTCTTCCCCACCTGCATCCACTCTGTACAAAGGCTTGACATAGATGCTTGACATAGCCAGCTGGAATTTAAGGCTAAATTTTCCATGTGCAGATAACTTGAAGTTAATATTGTCTAGTTACGCTAAACACACGAGCTAGGTGTGGTTTCACTTGCTCTTGTTGATTTGTATACTTATTTGTATACTTAGTTGTATACTTATTTGTATACTTATTTGCAGAATGAGTGGAAAGATTTAGATTTAGGCAGATTATCCTAGAGTCACCTGAAGTAAACTCTCTGGTTTTATTTGTCTGAAAATGTCTTTGTTTCACTTTCATTCTGAAAGGTATCCTTGCCATTTAGAATTTGGGCTTAGCAGTTAATAGGGTATCTTCAAAGGGTTGAAAGAAACTATCTTCTGGCTTCCATTATTTTTGTTGAGAAGTCTGCCATCAGTTGAATTACTGCTACCACTCAAGTAAGTTTTGCCTTCTGTACTCAAGACTGTTTCTCCCTTTGTCTTTGATTTCTAGCAGTTCCACTATGATGCATCTGTATATAGGTTCCTTTACATTTATGTTGTTTGGAATTTACTGAACTACTTGAATCTGTAACTTGTTGTCCATCTTAGAAAATTCTCAGATTCTATACTGCTTCTGCCCTATCCTCTCCCCCTTTCTAGGACTCCAAATAAATACGTAAGACTTTCTCACTGAATCCAGGTTTCTTACCTTTTTTTGGCCTATTTTCCATCCTTTTCTTCTCTTTGCTTCAGTTTCAATTATTTCTCCTAACCTATACTTCTTGTCTCAAAATAAGTCAAACATCCGCTCTGCCTCTCAGCTGCTTCTTCCTAAGTGGGCAAACCTCCCAAGGCAAAGTAGGCCCAAATATCATCTCTCTAGACTTTCTTCTACTGGATTTTGGTCCTCTAATAACAGACTATATTGATAACACTTTGTTTTTAGTAAAACATTTTCTTCTATTGTGTTCTGACTTTTTACTTTTCTCCAGCAGGAGGGCTAAATTACCTAGTCTGCCATAACCAGCATAAGAGTCTGCAATGTGGTTATTTACAGTAGGGTCAATAAGCATAGATCTTCCTTTCTCCCAGGATATAAAAAGGTTATCCAAAATTGTAACTGGGTATCAGACATGAAACATTTAAAGACAAAATTCATTTGTTCATGTATAACACGGCCACCAAGGACTATAGGAACAAAGATTGTCATTCACTTTTAGAAACAAAGGTAACGCTTTCTCAGGAAATTGATCTGGCACCTGCTATAATAATATGGTTGGCATTCTTTTTTTTTTTTAAATATCCACCTACCCATCTATTTATTCGACTGCACTGGGTCCTAGTTGTGACGTGCGGGATCCTTAGCTGCAGGGTGTGGGATCCCCAGCTGCGGCACGCGGGACCTTCTAGTTGCAGCATGCAGGAACTTTAGTTGCGGCAGGTGAACTCCTAGTTGTCGCACGTGAGACTCAGCTTCTGACCTGGGATCGAACCCAGGCCTCCTGTGCTGGGTGCACGGAGCCCCAGCCACTGGACCACCAGGGAAGTCTTGGCTGACATTCATTTTCAATAATATGTTAAGTTCTCAGAATTTTTTTAAAAAGGCATCTAATAAATCTATACAGTGAATAGCATGTCTTTATTCTATTTACAGTACATTTGTTATAAATATAATACATTTTTGAAAAGCTTATTTTTAATTAACTTGAGTAGATTTATATTTTAAACAGATCATCTCAATTGTTAAAGTTACATAATAAAGAATATGATAATTTAAATGACAAAAATCTCCTATTGTGAAATAGTGCACTGTATGCTGAGATGAATGGGGGGGAGTCAAACTCTTTCCAAAACTATAATCAAAGCATCAGGAAAAAAAGTTCTTCTTTTTACAAAGTTATGTATAAGCCATAGGAACAACCAGATACTGAAGTATGAAGACCCTATAACCAACGTTCAAAACTGATTTTAGAGAACTGTGTGAAGCAAGACAGCAAAGTCTGTATTTAACACTCTATAGAACTTCACAGTAAAGCTGGAATTTATAGACTAATGGCTTAACAGGAATATTGCCAACAAGGCCTTTCCTTCCTCAAAATCATCTCCTAATGTTCATATACCATTGATAAGTTGTAACAGCAGACTTAGACACTGGTTTTAAGTGGGGCTTAATAAGGTGCATGGATATGCTGAAATTCTGTATTATGAGCATGTAAATTATTACCAGGGATTAAAGAAATACAAAAAAAGAATTTAAGTACTCTCAGTCCAACGTGCTTTGCATCATCAACAAATGGACAAATCAAAAGTATTTTACAGTGATCTAATACCAACCTCCCAAACAAGTTAGGTATTTCAAATACTGCTGTAAAAACCATTCAGTAAAATAAAACTGATTCCTGTGGATTTCAGTACAAATTTGTAAGTTATCACATGTTATTGATGATGATCAGGGCAGGCATGGAGCTCTGCTGACTTGTTTCAAACACTGTAACTTGGTCCGATAACTTGGCAAATACCCTAGGAGTTCCAAGGTTATAAACACCTGTATGGACAAAGCATGCTTTCAGCTGCAAACTGTGAAGCTCCTGGCTTTTAAGATGAAGTTTATATTGTGTTTGTCCAAGCCATGTAAATGATCCATGGATTTCCAATGCTTCTGGGCTAAGGGAGGAGGCAAGTAGTAAGTTGGAGAATTTTTTTCTTCATAAATTTTTTCCCAAAGTCCCAATAACACATCCCTTTCATCTAGCAATTCTATTTCTAGAAATTATTTTATGACACCAACTGTATTAATAACAATAATGGCAATAGCTAACATTACAATTTCTATAATAGCTAAAATTTATTAACACTTACTATGTTCCAGGCACAATGCTAAGAATGAATTATCTCACTTAACACTCGCAACAGCAGCTAGTAAATAATGGAATCTGATTTCAAACCTGAGCTTTTAACCACTTGGTTATCCATACATAAAAATAAATGTGCATATAAGAATGCTTATAATATTGAAATTGTTTATAATACTGAAAAATGGAAAGCAACCAAGGGTCTACCAATAAGGCATTAGCAAATTAATTTATGATACACATAATCATACACAAAATGTTTGGATTTCACACAGCTAACCCAGATCCTGTTTGGAGTGTTATACAATAATAATCAGCATACGCTTCACACTGCTTTTCTAAAAACCCCAAAATTTCTGAATTCTGAAAAGCATCTAGATCTTGGAGTGCCAGTATGGACCAGCATTTTTGTTGTTGTTGTTGTTAAGCATTATTTTATAAATCAGAAAACAAGACAAAAAAAACTTCTATCCTGAACTTGCTGATTTTCAATTTTAGAGTTCTTTATCACCAACAAACTTTTATAAAAATTGTTGTCTCTGGTCAAAATAATTTGCTGCTTTTGGAAATTGCTTTCCATTTGCCAATATTGAAATTCTAAGACAATCTTCGTTAAGTCTTCTCTAACACTTCTTAATACCAAACAAAAAAATAAAGGCATGCCTGAGTAAACTTTCTCTATGTTAGGTAATTATTTGCATAATTTCAAAATATTAAATTGCTTTCAAATCAATCTTTAACTGCAAAATAAACTTGCCCTGAATAAATCTTTACCTTGTTGTTTTATGCCTAAGATCAACTATTACATCGACGTCGGCCTTTGAACAATTGGAAAGTAAAAGAGTCACTGGTACTAAACAAAGGCTGTGGAAAAAAAATAAATAAAAAAGGTTAGCGGGATATTAAAAAACAACAACCAAAAAAACCCACTTTCTTGAAAATAAAACTTAAGAGTACCTAATAGCATAAGCTCCTCAAAAACAATTAGATTCAAGTAAGGAAAAAAACTGAATTCTAAAATCACTCAAGCCAAATTATTTGCATAAACAAGAAGTAAAACATATTAATACAATGCCTGAATACTAAATACCAGAATATATACATCTACAAAACCATTTTATTTATATTTATTGAAGCTAATCTTAAAAAATAACCAAAATGTTTCTAGGTGGTTATTTCCCAAAATGCAAAACAGAATAATCGCAACTAAGAAAGATCAATGGAGATAAAAAATCATGAAAATGCCAACAACTAATCCTGTTCTCTATGCTTCATGAAAATTACTTAATTTTGAGAACTGACATTTGCTCTTCTATCAAATTTGCATAAAAGCCATCACGTTCGGGAGAATATGATAATTATTTCTGTACAGCAAGTTATGAGGAGAGCCCTTTCAAGTAGACACATTTGCTCAGTTAACCTAATTTCTGATCTCACTTTATAATTAGTAAATCACTAAAGCATAGGAGAAAGGACATGGAGTGATAGAAGAGGACCTAATGAACAGACTGGTGCAGATTTAAAATCAAGAACATAATAAATGAACATATCTATGCACAAATGGTTACATACTATTATTGAAAATAGTTTATTAACACAAAGAACAAAGGGATAGTAAAAAAGAAAAAAGTAATCCTATAAGCTCCCACAAAATTAACTTTAAAATTCTGCTCAGATAATATATTTTATGCTTTCAGAAATTTTATAATTCTCTTACTAAGAAATACTTTCTGAACCATGCTGCAAATAACAGATTTCCCTAAACAAAAACTAAGATAATTTCAAAGACTTATTCTTAGATTGTACCGGTGCTATGCCCTTACCTCCTCCACAAACTTCTAACAAGGAAAAGAGGACAGCAAAGACTACCAAATAGGTTTCCAGTCTAGAGCACCCCATTAAGTTAAATTCCAATCGCATAATTTGTAACCCAAAGCAAAACCTCAGAAACTTTGCTATTCTGTTACCATTTGGGCCTCAAATTCTCCATGCTTTATCTAAATGCTTCTAGTAAAAGAAGAAATCAGAACATCTGGATGTTTCTTAGCCCCAAAATCATTACCTTCACTCCTCTTCTTCCTCCATTCACTGCTTCAGTGAATAGCACCCCCATCTCCCCAGCAAACCTTAGGCATCATACTAAGTGTTAATAAGTGGGAATGGGGGCTACTGCCTCACTAGCCCCCATTCCCAATTTTCTACTATTCTTCACAAATTCCTGTCAATTTATTTGATTCATATCTTTGTTATCTCTGGTCACCTGCTGTTTCTCATATTCTCATTCCTCTGCTGCCCTGTGTTCCACTGCTATGACCAAACCTCTTCCCTGTCCCCTCCCTCCCACATTTCTGTACCACATGAACAACACTCCTCTAGATCCTCAGTCTCCTCTCTTTATATGTCTACATCTTACTTTAACTGAAATTTGGCTGAGTACACAGCTTCCTCTGCAGTCCTCTCAATAACACATGCTGTTCTTCTTCCAACATCTTCCATATCTCTAGCCAGAATGTCTCATTAATATAGTTAATACCACTTCTTGAGTTCTTCCTCCTACCTCTCCTATAAAAACACCTCATTTTTTTGGTCATAAACTACTCCAAGGCTTTTATTCTTTTTTTCTGTCCCCATACTGACAAACTAATACCAGTGACAGTAACTCAGTATAGCAGAGATTCTTTGGGGGAGGGGGAGGGGATGAGCCTTTTGAAATATCTGCTTCACCCTCTTCCCCCCACCCCAAATTCATCTAGTATATCTGTCAAGCAGAGGCCTACCATCTAGAAAGGAAACATTGCTCAAGATTTTTCTTCCATATCATCTTATTGGCTTCATTTATTAAAAGCTTCTGGATGAGTTTGCTTTCTTCTTTTCAATCCTGAATTTTGTCATCTTTTTGGAGAACTTCACTGTCAAGGTAGACAACTCACTCAACTCCTTCTCAAACCCTTGATCTGTCACCTCCATGACCACCAATACTATTTAAAACTCAGCCATCTAACTTCCATGACCATACTGTGAATTTGTTTTAGTCACCTAAAATAACTGCCTCTGAAATACTACTGAGATTCTCCACTCTCTGACCACTATCTCCAGCTCTCTCACTCAATTACACTTCTGATCTTTAGTTTCACAAGGATGCCCAATCACTTGACCCTCTACTTCACTGATTCGCAATCCTGGTTACTGTGATAATGGTAATTATTGTTTAGCAGTTATTCATTCCCTTCACCTCCCACTGTGCAACAGTGGATCATCCTTGTTGATTGTGAAGGAAAGGCTATTTGGCAATGGAATATTAATGACTCTGATGCAAACAGAAGGCTTAAACGTGCTACTGCAATGTGACTCACTTTTTGTACTCCAGAGATATGCCATGAGAAGAACATAACCCAGCTAGCTGCTGCCCATTTGGACTGACCCCAAATGTATATGGCACAAACATGAACCCAACCAACCCACAGCCTGAAGCAGAGCTTCAGCCAAATTGTCATTGGCCTGCAGACCCATGAGCGCGGGAATAAATGCCTTGTAAACTACTGAATTCTGGAGTGCGTTCTTATGAAGCATTATTTAGCAATAGAAACTGATACAGATTCACTCTGGTATCATCTGAGGATTTATTTAAAATATATAGACACATAGGTCCTACTCCCAGAGATTGTGATTTAACTGGCCTAAGTATCAGGATTTTCAAAAATTCTTCAGGTGATTCTAATGTGGAGCCAAAGTTGGAAGAAACTGCCGTATCTTGTCCTTCTCAAATCTGCCTTGTTCTCACATACTTCCATGCACAGTTTTAATTCTATGATGCTTTATTTTAGCCCACTGCTCTCCTTTTAGTTTAATCAAAACTGTCCTGTTTCACATACTTCCCTGAACTGCCTAGAGTCTATGATGCTTTTTACCATAATAGAAGCACATGGAGAAGTCCTACATATCCCAGCCTCTAAGGCATAGCCAGGGTTTCAACCACTAAGCAGCACCATGGCATCTAAGATATTCAGGAAGTATGTGAAGCAGGACAGGTTTGATAAACAGGGACAAAGTAGAACGGTGGGTTAAAATGAAACATTATGGAATCAAAACTGTCTATGGAAGAGTGGGAAGACAGGTTCACTAGGGATAAAACAAGAAATTTTTTCTCAGCTTTGGCTGTACATTAGAATCACCTGGAGAACTTTAGGTAATCTAGATGTCCAGCCCCCAACCTTCAGCCAATCAGAATCTCTGGGAGTAGGACCAAAGCATCTGTATTTCTTAAATTTCCCCAGGTGACCCCAGTGTGCCTCTGTCAGTCAAAGGCATACAGAATGACTACTGAGCAATTAAGACCTAGACAAAGATTTAAGACCAAAAGTATTTAAAAATAACTTAAATGGCTAAAATCTTTAAAAGTGTGACAACAGAAAGTGTTGCTGAAGGTTATGAGCAGAGGGAACTCCCAAACACTACTAGTGCGATATATGAATTAGTAAAACTACTTTGAAAAAATTCCTAGATAAATGTGGAAAAAAAAGAGGGGAGCAAACACACATGCACCAGGAGATATATACAAGAATATTCAAGAGCAGAAAGTTGAAATATGAAAATAATCCAAAAGTTCATCAACAATAGAGTAGATAAACTAATTCTAATATGTTCAAACATATTCATTTGGCAATGAAAATTCCACAGCTTCGTCAATGGCTGATGAATAACATAATATTAAGTGAAAGAAACTGGACGTAACAAGAATATATTCTGTATAATTCCATTCATAAATAAAGTTCAAAAAAACCCACAGGACTTCCCTGGTGGTGCAGTGGTTGAGAATCCACCTGCCAATGCGGGCGACCCGGGTTCGAGCCCTGGTCCAGGAAGATCCCACATGCCACAGAGCAACTAAGCCCATGCGCCACAACTACCAAGCCTGCACTCTAGAGCCCGCGACCCACAACTACTGAAGCCCACAGGCCTAGAGCCCGTGCTCCACAACAAGAGAAGCCACCACAATGAGAAGCCCATGCACCGCAATGGAGAGTAGCCCTTGCTCGCTGCAACTAGAGAAAGCCCACGCAGAGCAACGAAGACCCAACGCAGCCAATAAATAAATAAATTAATTATATATATTTTAAAAAACCATGACAATCAAAATACAGATATGTAACACTTGGTTGGAAAATATAAAGAGGAGCAAAGAAATGACTGTTAATACTGGGGATGGACGGGGGAGTGACTGGAAGGGAGTACACAGGGGGCTTCTGAGGTTGCTAGCAATGTTCTAATTTCTTCCCTAGATGTGATTATTTGGGTATCAGTTTTGTGAAAAATAATCACTATGGCCACAAGTTTTCATTTTTGAGCACTTTTCTGTGTGTTATATCTCACGATAAAAGGGTTTAAAAATGGTTAGCACCATTTAAGCTACTTTTTAAATATTTCCAATGCTAAGTCAACATCTTAATTTTGCCCAGCACTCCTTCTGTGTGTCCTTGGCCAGCTCCTCATTCCTCTCAGTAGCTGTTCTCAAATTTCACTTTTAAAAATTCTCTACCCTTTATTCTCTTATTTCCTAGATTACTTTGAGTACTTAACCGTGCTTCTATAAACTCCTGAAAAGTGGAGGCATTCCAATAATGTGTAACTTGTTAAAATTTCTCCCTACTTTCATCTTTCCCCGTTTCCATAGTAAGGAGGTCCGTTCTTCAGTCCAAAGCTAATCCTGCCACTCTTTGGTGTATCTTTCCATCTATTAAGGATTCTGTTGCCCTTCCTGTATCCCATCATTTCCTTCAAGACCATAAATACATCCATATCTTACCTAGTAAAACAATAATATTGCATGGCTATTCCCTGATCCCTGTTCATAGCCCAGCTTCTTGAAAGGGTGGTCTACATGAGTATCTTTACTTACTTCCTCCCATTTCTCCTCAACCTACTATATCATGCTACCACCCCCACTATATAATAACATTCTCAAAAGCATGAGCAATTTCTTTACTGTCAGAGCCAATGAACGACTTGTCTGCAGCATTTAAAACTGTTAACCGCTCTCCCTCCTTGAACTGTTCTCACTCCGCCACTGTGATGCCACTTTCTCCTCATTGGTCTTTTCTTCCTAATTGTTTGATTGCTACTTCCCAATCAGTCTTCTTCGTGGACTTTTTCCTTAGCTCATCTCTCAAACACCACTGCTCTATAGGTCACCATTCTCTTTTGTTCTATCCCACCCCATCCCTACCTCTATCCAAGGTGACTTCACCAAAATTTATACCTTCAGTTATAATTCACAGACTGGCTCTAACAGACTTCTCTCCATCTTCTTTTGTATCTGTAAACCAGCCACTTTTTGAAGTGTCATCTGACTTAGGACTTTTTATTTTAGAACCTTAAGTTTATATAATCAGGCTATTTACCAAAGTTATAAATACATCAGTCCCCCAGAAGTTTAACACTTAATAAATCTTAAGTAAATGATGCTGTCTAAATTTAAACTGTTTGATGAGTCTATACTATAGTCATGTCTTAGATTTAATTTCTGTACTTAAAACAAAAACAAAATGACGGTATTTTTTCCTTCTTCTTGACTTAATGATAAACCTGCTCATCAAAAGAAAACTGTTCTTGGCAGTATGCAGGCCTCTCACTGTTGTGGCCTCTCCTGTTGCGAAGCACAGGCTCCAGACGCGCAGGCTCAGCGGCCATGGCTCACGGGCCCAGCCGCTCCGTGGCATGTGGGATCTTCCCGGACCAGGGCACGAACCTGTGTCCCCTGTATTGGCAGGCGGACTCTCAACCACTGCGCCACCAGGGAAGCCCCAAAAGAAAACTTTTGACAACTAACTGGCTGAGGAAATACCCATCTTTTAATTACAGCAGCAACATATAGTAATCATAGTAAAGGGTAAATTACTTAAGGGCAATTTCTACAGACTCAATAGTATTCTAAATTGTTTCTTCAATATCTGGGTTAATGCTATTAATAAATGAGTGTATGTCTGTGTGTGCATGCACACACAGGTGTGTATATTGTAGAAAAATGTTAACAAAAATACATCTCAAACCTTTTTTGATGAAAAGGATGACTAAATGATTCTGGATAGTGAAGACTCGTTCTAATGAGATTAGAAAGCTGCTCTACTGATGGTCTTGAGGAAACTGTAGTGTTTTCTGGTCTGAAAAATTTTAATAGTTCCATTTCTGGTGGCTCCTGAGAAAAGAAAAAATATATGACAATAAAAACACTGCCTTGTTAAAGTATAGCACACACAAACTAAAGAAGTTAAAACCAATAGAGATAAAGTAAAGCATGAACAATACTTTTTCTGCTGTAAAAACTAACAAACTAACAGTTGAAATCATATGCAATACATACAACCTAGGATAAAAAAACTAGGATCTGTAATCATTTATTCATTCTCTATTTATTATGTGCTGGGGTTAGACTTGGAATCCAGCAACCTCACATATTAGGTCTGTGATCCTGGATAAGTTATTTAATACTTTAAGACAATTTCCTCATATGTAAAAAAGGGGTTTACAATAATAATAATTTCAAAAGTTGCTGTGGTTCTCATCTAATAAAATTGCTTAGTACTTAGGCTATAGATATTCAATTGTATAGCATCTGTTTTAATAGTTGAAAAACTAAAATTGCCTTAAAGAGTCATTTTTGAAAATAGCTTCCTGAGTTTTTACAGATTATAGTGCCTCAGCTGTATTAACTGAAGGTTAACATACATGTAAAAGTCTCAACATAGCTAGTGTGAGGCACACTGTAAACATTTCAATAAATATTATTATCGCCTAAATGAAAACAGAGAATCATGTCCCGCTTCTAGTATTATTATTTCTTTCTTGGTCATTTTTTTCTCCATTTTCCTTCACCGTCCAGAAAATTTTGATTTTTTAATTTCCTGCTAGCCTAGCTGGATTCTGATCTACACCAAGGACTGGCGAACTACAGCCCATGGGCCAAATTCAGCCTGCCTCCTCTTTATGTAAAGAAAGTTTTATGGAAACAGAGCCATATCTATTTGTTTACACACTGGCTATGGTTGCTTTTGGACTCCAAACAACACAGATGAGTAATTCTGACAAAGACTCTGAGCCAGCAAAGTCTAAAATATTTACCATCTGGCTTTCCTCAGAAAAAGTTTGCTGACCCTTGATTTATACAGCAGCAAAAGCAAGAATTAAAACTGCTTTTGACTTATGAGTGAGAGAAAAGTGACTAGAGGTTTACTCTGGAGGAGGGAAGACTTGTGCCTGGAAGCGAGCAGGAGCAAAACTTCTGGGTGCGGGTCATGTTCTCTTTCTTGATCTGGGTCCTCCGTATACTGAAGTGTTCTTCAATTTGTGAAGAGTCAATGACCTAGTCACTATTCTGCATTTACGTTACACTTTAATAAAAAGTCCAAAAAATGTACTATTATTATAATCTAATCATCTAAGAAAAATAAGCTGTTATTTGAGACTTCTAAATTATACTAAATGAATCTCTACATACTACTTATCAGGAGGAACACACACAAACAACGGCCAGAAAAGGATACCAAAAACCTGAAGCTAATTTACTGAGGGAATATTTAGAAGAGCTTCCCTCTCTTCTAGCTTAAAAGCAACAACAGGTATTTTTGCAATGAGTGCTGGACAATTTGTACAGTAGTTTTATAATAAGGGTTTGATTCAACCTTATGACAGACAGTCCCATCACAAGAGAGGCAAGGTATAAAGTGCTATTACCCCTATTTTATATGTAAGCTAAAAGTTTATCAAATTATGCGAGTAACTTGCACTAGGCCATCAATCTGAAAGTCTCTGGGCTCCAAATATATTATTCTTAGTATGATGAACATGCTGCATCTCCCAACTCAGTTAATCATATAAAGAGAATATAAAGTATTTCAAAGGTGAAATACAGAGGAAAAAAAGGATATGCCCTACACAGTATTTTAGTAAAATGGGACTATAACTTGAGTGAATTTTATAGAAATCACTTTGTTTCATTTTCTAAGTGAAAAATCTTGCCTTGAGATGTTCGAAATTATCAAAATATGACCATTTGCAATTAAAACTTGGGACTTTTTTAACTAATCAAATCAGTTTGAGAAAAACAATTTTCTTAAAGTAAGAAACAGATTTGGGTTTAAATATTTACACATACTATGAGAACTTTTGGTAAGATTAAACAGTATTTTAGGAAAAGTAAGAAAATAAACAGTATTACCAGCTTCTGCACAACTCCAGAGGCCATCCTTTACACTGTATGAGAGGCCCCATAGAGTTCTGCAATGGTATGGGCCTGTTAAACAACAAACAAGATAATATAGAGAATATGGTTCCCTTCCTCTCAAGCCAACTGTGAGTTCTAGATTCAATAAAGAATATATCTTAGGAAACCCCAAGATCACAAATGCATCTCAATACTCTTATGAAGTGCTAGTGAATTTTAAAATCAATTTATGTTCACTTCTAATTTTAATCAGCTTTCTGCCACCAAGCCCCAACTCAAATTCTAATATAAAAGCTTGCACAAACCAGATACCTTCAAAAACACAAAAAGCAACCAAACAAAAAACCCCACAAGTTCACAGGAAGGCCCCAAAGCAAACTCTGTCATTACCTGTTTCTGAGGATATGAAAAAGCTTCTTTTCCTATAGTGCGAAGAACAACATGGTGCTGACCTTCCAAAATAAGCTGCTTACTGTCTTCCACTACGTATGCCTAAGAAGTACAAAGCACAAAAATGTTAGCCTGCTTGGCAGTAACCTCAAAAGTAACCAATGCAGTATCTGATGGAAAGCAGAGGTATTATGGCTAATATCTATCAATTACCAACACTCATGGCTGTTTCAACATTTCTACTTTTGTTCATTCATTCAATCAATTAAGTATCTGTCAAAATCTGCTCTGCCTCAATATAAAACAGTTGGCCTGGATACGTGAGAGACACTTCTTGAAATCTTTTCCAATTTTCTCTAGAGCACTTAAGAAACTAGTCCAAAAGAACAGTGCCATACCATAACACAAGTTATTTTCTTTACTGGACTGCCAATATACAGGCAAAAGGCTTTTTCTTTTTTAAAAATATATTTTTGGCTGCGTTGGGTCTTCATTGCTATGTGCAGGCTTTCTCTAGTTGTGGCAAGTGGGGCCTACTCTTCGTTGCGGTGCATGGGCTTCTCATTGCAGTGGCTTCTCTTGCTGCGGAGCACAGGCTCTAGGTGCACAGGCTTCAATAGTTGTGGCTCACAGGCTTCAGTAGTTGTGGCGCGTGGGCTTAGTTGCTCCACGGCATGTGGGATCTTCCCAGACCAGGGCTCAAACCCATGTCCCCTACATTGGCAGGCGGATTTTCAACCACTGAGCCACCAGGGAATTCCCAAGGCTTTTTCTTATCGTCTTGCTTCTGAAATGCACCAGGGTTTATCATATAATGCAGCAAAATCAGTGAGTACAATCATAAATCCTAGAAGTGGAAATGCCATATCCTTGGAGATCTTAAATTTAAGTATTGATACCTATGCTTAAAAGAGAAAAAAAAAAGTTGTTTTTCTTCCTATACAATGAACTGATCTCATCTAAATTAAAACACTTACTCCAGCACGTAACTTTTCTTCTTGAACTTCTTCTGTGTTGGAGAAAATAAAATCTGTACATGGCTCTGATATACTGGTACTGTCACACTATGCAAATACAGATGCTTAATTTTTTTTGATAAGCCCAATTTCTTTTACTATTAGATTCAACAGATTCAAAATTACTCAGTCAGAACGCTATAAACATTCCTAAATGTTTATTTTCAATTTCTATACTTATCATGAGTGACAATTTGCCATCCATGGATCATACTTGGAGAACTGCTGCACCAAGGCAGAGGCAGGCCCAGGACCTGCTCAGCACCCATCCATGCACAACCCAGAAATGCAGGAGGAGTTAAATACTTGATGGGGTGACCTTTAATCAAGAGAGGATGACAACTGATAGATAACATCCTGAGACAGGTCGCACATCTTTTCCAATGGTCTCAGAGACCAAACAAAAGTCACCCATAGCCATGCATAACCCTATAATGCATTCTCTTTCCTGCACAAAGTCTTAGTTTTTCAAAACAAACCTTTATTTTTGGTTAAGATTGGTTATAAGTTATACTATACCTCCTTACCAACTAAATTTTTTAACAAAAATGTTGTCCAAGGTCTTAGTTTTCTCCTGAATCATAATTTTTTAGAGTACTATGTTCCCTGTGCATCAACTCCACAACTTAAATGACTTGTCAAGTTTTCTTCCGTTCAAGGTGGTCCTTTGTGCACTATCTAGAGTCTTCACTAAAGAAAATCTACTAGTCACTTCCTCAAATGAGTTGAATAATAAACTTATCATAGCTACTAGCCCCTACCAAATTTAATATCCCATCCTGTAATCTATTCAAACTTCCATTTTCTAACTAAGGAGTATCATAATCTTGGGTAGTTTTCTTCAATGATAATCAGCAATACTAGTAATTGGTTTTTATTCAGGGTGATTTTTTGAAAGATAACCCTGGCCGCCCCGCCCCCACCAAGGTTACTGCGGGCTCAACGATGAGTACAGAATACAGCACACATAACTCAAAATCTTGTCTCACGAATATTACAAATTGTTACATGGCAGGAATCTGTGGAGTGACAGCTACAAATGCTAAAGGTCTACCATACATTTAATGGATGGGTGGTTTACATTAAGGGGCAATGCTACTGAGCCTGAAAACAGGATTCTCTTTTTTTTTTTTTGCAGTACGCGGGCCTCTCACTGCTGTGGCCTCTCCCGTTGCAGAGCACAGGCTCCGGATGCGCAGGCTCAGCGGCCATGGCTCACGGGCCCAGCTGCTCCACGGCATGTGGGATCCTCCCGGACCAGAGCACGAACCCGTGTCCCCTGCATCCGCAGGCGGACTCTCAACCACTGCGCCACCAGGGAAGCCCAGGATTCTCTTGATTCTAAGCTCCAAGAACATTTGATTTCAAACTAATAACGTGTAACTTATCTTTTTAACATTAAACACCTTCACCTTCTATAGTCAACAAAAGTATCAATTTGCTTAAGCAGTTTTATTGGAATTCATGTAAAGCCAGCTTGGTTTCAAGAAAGTTTACTTAAAAGTGTGCAGTTTAGTAAAAAGAACACTTTAGAACATCTGAATCAACTTAAAATAACATGTTCTAATCATCTACTATGAGCATGTCTCCATGTTAGGCCTTATATCAGACAGTACAAAATCAAACCTCCTCACATAGTTCAGGTGAATATCCCTGGGCAAGATCCTAAATTTCACTGTAGAATCATTTCTACAGTGGAGAAAAAAAAAGATACATACTTAAGATACAAAAGGGTGTACTGTGAAAAATAAATCTCTTCTGCATTACAGTTAACTTTAGGGAAGACCAATGCCTAAACAACCTCATTCTGGTCTGCCATGTGTATGTGCAAATCTTAGTTGAATCTGATTTTTTTTATTAAAATATTTTCAAATAATCTGAAAAATTTCAACAGAGACCAACAATTAGATAATTGTAAAGAATTACTGTTAATTTGGGTGAGACAGTAATATGGTGGGGTTATATTAAACAAGAAAGTCCTCATCTGCTAGAAGTACACATAAAAGCAGATGAAATATGTCATTAAAAATATATACTGCAGCTAAAAAATAAAGGAAGGTAAAAATAAAACAAAGGAATAGGTGAAAATGAACAGCAGCAAATTAGTGGCTGTTGGAGCCTAAGTAATGGGTACTTAGAGATTCATAGTGCTATTTTTCCTTTTTCAGAGTTTGAAAATGCTCACAATAAAGAGTTTAATAACAGCATTTTTGCTTTCATGGAGCTTATCATGTCTACAATATTCTCAGTACCTCTTACAAGTAATAAGTAACACAGAATAAAGTCATCTAATTTGAATGAATTCTTCCCTTTAGGCAAAAAAAAAGTTATTTTGGAACTGCTGAAAAACTTATAAAACTACTTCAATATTCAAATTGGAAAATTTAAGCAGAGAAAATATAAAGAGCAGCTTACATTTACTCTTCAGCTTAAGAATCAAGTATAAGTGAGGCTTGCTGAAATAATTTAACAACACATACCTTCCACAATACAACAATATTCAAATCCACCTCATTGCACTTCTGAATTAATCTCATAGTGTCCTCTATTGACTGTTTTTCTGTATGCAGAGAAGACTGGGCTTGTGGTTTCTTCAATTCAGAGGATAAACTTCGATAAAAGAAGTCTGCACATGGGCTTGCTGAACTTACTATCTGTTAAAAGAAAATCGTTTGTCTGTATGTGTTTTCAGTTAGATATACCCTGCCAAAATTTAAATTTCTACAACTTACATATACCCAAAAGGCTTATTCAGTAATTTCTTATCAATTTGGTTGAATACAAGGAGGCCACCCTAAGACCTGAATACCTAAAATATTTGGCACAAATTACCCTGAATCTTAAAGTTTGAAGCTCAAATCCATAAATCTACACTTCCATGGCACTGGCTTTAACCTTCTAAGTATCCAGGGAGGGTAAATGGGTATCTCTAAGAAAATGAATAAAAAGTGAATTGTTGAGAATCTGACAAACAACATATATATGTATAACTGAATCATTTTACTGTACACTTGAAACCAATACAACATCGTAAAATAACTATACTTCAATTTTTTAAAAAGTGAATTGTTTAAAGGAAATTATGATTTTTTTAACTATTAAAAATAACAAATATTTCCCATTCAAATACTTGGAAGACTAAGTGATATCCAATGAAACAGAACGAATGAAGACACTGGCATTAACCTGGCTTTTATACTTGAAGGGAGAGAACAAGAGAAAAGATTTTTAAACAGACTCAGAACTACAGAATTTCCCTTAATTAATGACTACTGTGTTTCACAGTAAAATCTCTACACTTAACAATTTCTTGCATTATAAACTATATTATATAGCTGTTAAGCTTCAAGTTAATTATTAAATATTAATAAATACATATGTTTCCCCCTTAGACATGAACTTTTTCTGGTAAACCATTGTCCACATAGTTATCTCATCAACGTGTAGTGCCTGGTGAGTTCTATTTACTCAGATTCATCAAAAGGGAAAATGTCTTTGTTTATGCCATCTGCAGTGCTCCTACACAAAATTATTAACAATAAATATAATAAAAATTACAACCTTGATATAATTTAAGGGTCCTGATGATGTTTCTAGGGAATGTTTTTAAAAAGACACAAACAAAACAAACAACTTAAGTCCTAAAAGCTAAAATTCACCCATTCAGGAAGCAAGGAAGCACAGTGTCCAAAAGTCATACTCATTCTGGAATTATTGGACTTTTGGTGCTCTGGGATATTTCTAAATAGCTGCTTCCTCAAATGGCCAAAAGATAGTACAAAGAGTGGGTCAGATGAAGGCAAATGATAAGCACAATACAAAAGTCTAAGTATGTTTGGAATTATCAAGGAGAAGAACACAAAGAAATAATACTAGTAACAGCACAAAACGACAGGGAATTTGGTCCGTATTTTTCAAAGCAGGTCCCCAAATCACCTCTTCAGATTATCTGCAGAGCTGGATGAAAATGTGTATTCCCAAACTCTACCCAAAGTATGAGCCAGAGCTTTAGAGGTGGGACAGCAAAGCTTTCATTTTTACGAAAATTCTCTAGATAAAAAATTGTGTGCAGAGCTTCCCTGGTGGCGCAGTGGTTAAGAATCCACCTGCCAATGCAGGGGATATGGGTTGGAACCCTGGTCCAGGAAGATCCCACTTGCTGCGGAGCAACTAAGCCTACACGCCACAACTACTGGGCCTGCGCTCTAGAGCCCACGCACCTAGAGCCCGTTCCCCGCAACAAGAGAAGCCACTGCAATGAGAAGCCCCACGCACCACAACAAAGAGTAGCCCCCACTCGCCACAACTAGAGAAAGCCCGTGCGCAGCAACGAAGACCCAACACAGCCAAAAATAAAATAAATAAATTTTTTAAAAATAGAGGGTGCAGACTGATAACCTCAAGATCACCTCAAAGCTTTAGCAATTCAGAGCCCCAGGTCTCATCCAGTCCCACTGACTGAGAATTTGCATTTTAACAAGATCCCCAGGTGACTTACATGCACATTATTTCAAAGTTTGAAAACCACTCTCAAGGTGGTTGTAACATATAATTATTGGGAGTATCAGTGCCCTAGTCAATAATACATTTAAAATTACAAAACAGCTTATTATTTGGGTCACAGAACCATATGATATTCCCAAATCCAGAGGGTTATCATCTGTTTGTTCCACTGTGACCACGTTCCCAAATAAACAGGTTTCTTCATATAATCCTGTTTCTTTAATCCCAAGGACTAAACTTATTTCATGAGTATCTTACACTCTAAAAGAAAGTTAAATTTAAATAACTAATTAAAATGCTATATTCCATATAGCATTTTTGTTTGCTTTGGGGCATGAAGACAAGTTGCAAAACCCAACAAAGCTGACATGTTCATCCACCAAAGAATTTGGGGATTACTAAAGCAATAGTTTTACCAAAATAGTCAAGATACTCCAGACTGTGACTTTTAAAATCAAACGTTATTGCGCTTATTCGCATACCTGTTCATTTCCAAAGATGATATCTGCAAAGGTATATTTTTCTGAGGACTGTGTAGCAACTAAAAAACAGGAGAGAACAAACTAATCATATCATTGGCATGAAATATAAAATAACCATTTAAGAAAGTGTGACAGTAAAATGAATTTACCTTCTTCCTCCTTACATCGTATTGCCTTGAAGCAAAACTTTCCCTTCTCCCTATTCGCAAGTTTGGCATCTAGGAAGAGAAAAGAGAAAATTTCAAGTATCTTTCTCAGTTTATAACATGGTAAAACCTAATTCATTACTCAGACTTCTTCAGTCACACTGGAAAATATTTCATAATTATAAATAGTGTTTAATGAAAAGCATCTTTGCTTTCCTCTCAATAAAGCAAATCTCATTCAGCTCCTTAAAAAGGTAAGATTAAATTTTCTTGAAATGCACGTTCATATGCACATATATATTCAGATATGTATGACATTATAGATAAACAGAAAATTTGAAAAATTAGAACTTGGCAGCCAGGGAGCCCACAATTCCACCACTCTATCACTTCTGCATGTCCTATCAATATTTTTTTCATATGGAGGATTTATACCAGTATTACTATATGCACATATTTGCTATGATGCATTTCCCCACTATTGTGACATATTTTAAAAGCTTATATATTTTAATGACCACAAAATAATCTGAGTTGTAGCTTAATTCACATTAAAGCTCCATTTGATTTTTCTCTATTAAACATAATCTTACAATAAACTGCTCTGAATATATGGATCTTCTTATATTTTGAATTAATTCCTCTGTATAAATTCCAAAAATAAGAATTACTATGAGGCTAGATAAGGGTTTAAACATTTTTTTAAAATCTTTTAAAATACATTGTACAATTCTTTCCAGAAACAGTAAATATTTTGCCAGCTTCGATCTACTCTTACAAGCACTAAGCACTTTCATACTACTAGCAGGATGATAAAATGATGGAAATATTTTGGAAAACAATTTTACAGTATGTATCACAAGTGTGCATATTCTTTTGTTTAAAGTTATATGGGTACGCAAATACACAGAAAAGCCAGTCAACACACAAGTTTGATTACACACAGAAAAACCAGCTTTCCAATAGTAAAGGAAACAAAGAGAAACTTTCAATTCTAGTCTATATGTTTCTGTACTGCTCGAAATTTTGACAGTGACCATGTATTCAGGCACTGATTTTACAACTGAATTTTTTAAAAAAGAAAAAATATATACAAATAGAAAAGATGTGGAATAAAAAGATGGGAAAGAATCGATTAACACAGTAATTTCACTTACAGTCATGTAAAGTAATGAAAGCACAATTTAATGCTTACAAAAGTTAATTATAAGAAAGTCATCAACCACCTAAACGAGCTCCAAAGATGGGCACAAGCTGTGGCTATCAGCACAGACCCCTGAGAGGGGCATGAAATGCTAAGGCTGCTGCTGTAGCCACCAAGAAGCCTGTGTGCAAGCACAGGTCACTATCCATACCACCCCGGCTAGGAGCCTGTGCAGCTCGCCACTGCCAGGGTCCCAAGATCCAGGGACAACTTCTCCAGGAGAACATGGTGCGCCTCAGGCTGTTGCAACGTCACGCTGTCCTCTGCCGCTGCAGGCTCGCCCCACATTCCATACCCCTCCCTCCCTCCCCCCGGCCTGAGTGAGCCAGAGTCCCCTAATCAGCTGCTACTTTAACCCCATCCTGTCTGGCAAACAGACGCCCTCAGGCGATGTACACACACAGGTGGAGCCAAATCCAAAGCTGAGCCCCAGGAGCTGTGCGAACAAAGAAGAAAAAGGGAAATCTCTCCCAGCAGCCTCAGGAGCAGAGGATTAAATCCCCACAATCAACTCGATGTATCCTGCATCTGTGAAATACCTGAATAGACAACGAATCATCCGAAAATTGAGGCAATGGACTTTGGGAGCAACTGTGTTTGCTTTCTGTGTCTAATTTGTTTCTGGTTTTATGTTTATCGTAGTTTAGTTTTTAGAGCTTATTATCAATACTTTCTTGTTTTTTTATTTTTAATAATTTTTTCTATTTTAATAACTATTTTATTTTATTTATTCTTTTTTTTTCTTTCTTTCTTTCTTTTTTTTGCTTTCTCTCCCTTTTCCTCTGAGCCGTGCGGATGAAAGGCTCTTGGTGCTCCAGCCAGGCATCAGGGCTATGCCTCTGAGGAGGGAGAGCCAAGTTCAGGACACAGGTCTACCAGAGACCTCCCCGCTCCACGTAATATCAAACGGCGAAAGCTCTCACAGAGACCTCCATCTCAACGCTAAGACCCAGCTCCACTCAACGACCAGCAAGCTACAGTGCTAGACACTGTATGCCAAACAACTAGCAAGACAGGAACACAAATCCAACCATCAGCAGAGAGGCTGCCTAAAATCATAAGTTCACCGACACCCCAAAACACACCACCAGACATGATCCTGCCCACCAGAAAGACAACATCCAGCCTCATCCACAAGAACATAGGTACCAGTCCCCTCCACCAGGAAGCCTACACAACCCACTGAACGAACCTTACCCACTAGGAGCAGACACCAAAAACAACAGGAACTACGAACCTGCAGCCTGCAAAACGTATACCCCAAACACAGTAAGTTAGGCGAAATGAGAAGACAGCAAATGAAGAAACAAGGTAACAACCCACAGACCAAACAAATGAAGAGGAAATAGGCAGTCTACCTGAAAAAGAATTTAGAGTAATGAGAGTAAATATGATCCAAAATCTTGGAAATAGAATGGGGAAAATACAAGAAACGTTTAACAAGGACCTAGAAGAACTAAAGAGCAAACAAACCAGGATGAACAACACAATAAATGAAATTAAAAATTCTCTAGAAAGAATCAACAGCAGAATAACTTAGGCAGAAGAACAGATAAGTGACCTAGAAAGTAAAATAGTGGCAATAACTACCACAGACCAGAATACAGAAAAAAGAACTGAGGACAATCTCAGAGACCTCTGGGACAACATTAAATGCACCAACATTCAAATTATAAGGGTCCCAGAAGAAGAGAATAAAAAAGGGACTGAGAAAATATTTGATGGGATTACAGTTGAAAACTTCCCTAATATGGGGAAGAAAATAGTCAATCAAGTCCAGGAAGCACAGAGAGTCCCACACAGGATAAATCTAAGGAGAAACACGCCAAGACACACATTAATCAAACTATCAAAAATTAAATACAAAGAAAAAATATTCAAAGCAGCAAGGGAAAAGCAACAATTAACATACAAGGGAATCCCCATAAGATTAACAGCTGATCTTCCAGCAGACACTCTGCAAGCCAGAAAGGAGTAGCAGGACATATTTAAAGTGATGAAAGGGAAAAACTTACAACCAAGATTACTCTACCCAGCAAGGATCTCATTCAGATTCGATGGAGAAATTAAAACCTTTACAGATAAGTGAAAGCTAAGAGAATTCAGCATCACCAAACCAGCTCTACAACAAATGCTAAAGGAACTTCTCTAGGCAGGAAACAGAGAAGGAAAAGACAAACAAACGCAAAACAATTAAGAAAATGGGAATAGGAACATACATATTGATAACTACCCTATATGTAAATGGATTAAATGCTCCAACCAAAACACACAGACTGGCTGAATGGATAAAAAACAAAACCCATATATACAGTGTCTACAAGAGACCCACTACAGATCCAGTGACACATACAGACTCAAAGTGAGGGGATGGAAAAAGATGTTCCATGCAAATGGAAATCAAAAGAAAGCTGGAGTAGCAATTCTTGTATCAGACAAAACAGACTTTAAAATAAAGACGATTACAAGAGACAAAGAAGGACACTACATAATGATCAAGGGATCAATCCAAGAAGAAGATACAACAATTGTAAATATTTATGCACCCAACATAGGAGCACCTCAATACATAAGGCAAATGCTAACAGCCATAAAAGGGGAAATTGACAGTAAAAGAATCATAGTAGGGGACTTTAACACCCCACTTTCACCAATGGACAGATCATCCAAAATGAAAATAAATAAGGAGGCAGAAGCTTTAAATGATACATTAAACAAGATGGACTTAATTGACATTTATAGGATATTCCATCCAAAAACAGCAGATTACACATTCTTCTCAAGTGCTCATGGAACATTCTCCAGGATAGATTATATCATGGGTCACAAATCAAGCCTTGGTAAATTTAAGAAAACTAAAATTGTATCGAGTATCTTTGCCAGCCACAACACTATAAGACCAGATATCAATTACAGGAAAAAAATCTGGAAAAAATACAAACACATAGAGGGTAAACAATACACTACTAAACAACCAAGAGATCACTGAAGAAATCAAAGAGGAAATCAGAAAATACCTAGAAACAAATGACAATGAAAACACGATGACCCAAAACCTATGGCATGCAGCAAAAGCAGTTCTAAGAGGAAAGTTTATAGCAATACAATCCTACCTCAAGAAACACCTCAAATAAATAACTTAACCTTATACCTAAAGCAATTACAGAAAGAAGAACAAAAAAACCCCAAAGTTAGCAGAAGGAAAGATATCATTAAGATCAGATCAGAAATAAATGAAAAAGAAATGAAGGAAACAATAGCAAAGATCAATAAAACTAAAAGCTGGTTCTTTGAGAAGATAAACAAAATTGATAAACCACTAGCCAGACTCATCAAGAAAAACAGGAAGAAGAATTAGAAATGAAAAAGGAGAAGTAACAACTGACACTGCAGAAATAAAAAAGATAATGGGAGATTACTACAAGCAACTCTATGACAAAAAAATGGACAACCTGGAAGAAATGGACAACTTCTTAGAAAAGCACAACCATCCGAGACTGAACCAGGAAGAAATAAAAAATATAAACAGGCCAATCACAAGCACTGAAATTGAAACTGTGATTAAAAATCTTCCAACAAACAAAAGCCCAGGACCAGATGGCTTCACAGGCAAATTCTGTCAAACATTTAGAGAAGAGCTAAAACCTATCCTTTTCAAACTCTTCCAAACTATAGCAGAGGCAGGAACACTCCCAAACTCATTCTACGAGTCCACCATCACTCTGATACCAAAACCAGGCAAAAATGTCACAAAAAAAGAATACTACAGGCCAATATCACTGATGAATACAGATGCAAAAATCCTCAAGAAAATACTAGCAAACAGAATCCAACAGCACATTAAAAACATCATACACCATGATCAAGTGGGGTTTATCCCAGGAATGCAAGGATTCTTCAATATACACAAATCAATCAATGTGATAAACCATATTAACAAACTGAAGGAAGGAAAACATATGATCATTTCAATAGATGCAGAAAAAGCTTCTGACAAAATTTAACATCCATTTATGATAAAAACCGCCCAGAAGTAGGCATAGAGGGAACTTACCTCAACATAATAAAGGCCATATATGACAAACTCACAGCCAACATTGTTCTCAATGGTGAAAAAGTGAAACTATTTCCACTAAGATCAGGAACAAGACAAGGTTGCCCACTCTCACCACTATTATTCAACATAGTTTTGGAAGTTTTAGCCATAGCAATCAGAGAAGAAAAAGAAATAAAAGGAATCTAAATTGGAAAAGAAGTAAAACTGTCACTGTTTGCAGATGACACAATACTATACATACAGGACCCCAAAGATACTACCAGAAAATACTTGAGCTAATCAATGAACCTGGTAAAGTAGCAGGATACAAAATTAATGCACAGAAATCTCTTGTATTCCTATACACTAATGATGAAAAATCTGAAAGAGAAATTAGGAAACACTCCCATTTACCACTGCAACAAAAAGAATAAAATACCTTGGAATAAATCGACCTAAGGAGACAAAAGACCTGTATGCAGAAAACTGTAAGACACTGATGAAAGAAATTAAAGATGATACAAACAGATGGAGAGATATTCCATGTTTTTGGATTGGAAGAATCAACATTGTGAAAATGACTCTACTACCCAAAGCAATCTACAGATTCAATGCAATCCCTATCAAACTGTCAATGGCATTTTAACAAAACTAGAACAAAAAATTTCACAATTTGTATGGAAACACAAAAGACCCCCAATAGTCAAAGCAATCTTGAGAAAGAAAAAGGGAGCAGGAGCAATCAGGCTCCTGGACTTCAGACCATACTACAAAGCTACAGTAATCAAGACAGTATGGTACTGGCACAAAAACAGAAATATAGATCAATGGAACAGGATAGAAAGCCCAGAGATAAACCCATGCACATATGGTCCCGTTATCTTTGATAAAGGAGGCAAGAATATAAATATATATGGAATCTTAAAAAAACCAAATGAATGGTTGTGAAGAACCTAGGGGCAGGAAAGGATTAAAGATGCAGACATGGAGAATGGACTTGAGGACACGGAGATGGGGAAGGGTAAGCTGGGATGAAGTGAGAGAGTGGCATGGACATATATACACTACCAAATGTAAAACAGATAGCTAGTGGGAAGCAGCCGCATAGCACAGGGAGATCAGCTCGGTGCTTTGTGACCACCTAGAGGGGTGGGATAAGGAGGGTGGGAGAGAGACGCAAGAGGGAGGAGATATGGCGATATATGTATACGTATAGCAGATTCACTTTGTTATACAGCAGAAACTAACACACCGTTGTAAAGCAATTATACTCCGATAAAGATGTTAAAAAAAGGACTTTGATATAATGTAATATATGATATAATTATAGCAAAGTATATACAGATATTTAAATGAGTTAAAAAAAAAAGAAAGGCACCAATAATCTTATGACATTCTGGTACTGTTCTGAAAAAAATAAAATCAATGAAGGAAGATATCAGAATTTATTATGAAGAGGGAAAAAGGCACAAACCTTTGTTTTCAGAGAGATTTACAGATTTCTGTAACTTCCAGTGTTTGCTACTACTTGATACTTGTACTATATGGAATTCCTTAACACCTGCTTCACTCTATCAAAAGGAAATAAAAGAGTCATTCAAGATTTAGGAGCACTAACGTAGAATACTCTAACGAGAATGACACTGCTACCAAAGTCAGTATCAATTAACATAAGATGAAATTTTTATTTTGAAATAAATTAACAATACATTTCAGAAATGTAAATTATTTCAATCCCTCTATAAACATTCTTAAAACACATAAGTCATCATCTTATTCACAAAATAGATTTAATTATAATATACTCCCAGTGGCAAATTTTTAAATATTGAAAGGCATTCAGTTATTAGAATCTATTATAATGAGTTATTTAATATATCAAAAATTATTTGCTGCCAATTTTTAATCAAAACCATAGCACTTTTATTTCTTCTAATCTTTCTCTCACATTCCTGTTAAGGCAAAAAGCAACAAAGAACAGAATCCCAAAATACAGTCAATGTACATAAAATTATTTAAATTGCATATATTTTTTATTCTCCTGAATAGGAGCTAATTTGAAATTATTCAAATGTTCTTACTCTTACAAATATTGACTTTTTTGGGAAGAACACCGAAATATCAGCACATTGACCTTGAATGTCCTAAAATGACCATACAAATTTATGAAGCTAAAAGACATGACAGAAATAATAAGTAACATTTCAAACAGGTATCTAAACTGAATCAATATGAAGCTAAGATTCTCCTTTAATAAGATCACATTTCCTTCTTCAAGAATATTCATTTTGATATTTAGAGTACATAAACAGGAAATATAAAATGTTTAAACTGCTTTATATAAAGGAAATGGTACTGCTGGAAATGTATAAGTAAGGGGTTATCAAGTTAATACTGAATGTGAAATCCTAACAGAACTTTGTAAATTTAAGCACATCAAAACACATCCTCGTCATTTTCCTACATTGGGCTGGTAGGCTTCTGTTATCATACAGGTGACTTCCCTTCATTCCATGTTTTTAATACTTTTACACCTGGAGATCTTCACCTTTCTCTAAGCTCTTCTACCTAGATTCTTAAGCCTGGACTTTTCCTACCATCTATCTAGCTCTTTGGTTTTCTCCCTCTCCTTCGACTCAACAACATGAGTGTGGACCCAGCTTGTCCCCAAAGCCTGCGTGGCCCCAAAGCATCCAATTCTAGGGAATCTTCACCAATGCCTGAGATTTACGGGCCTGAAGAAAATTATGTGTCCTTGCAAATGTCATCTGCTGAGACCCACGACATGGAGACTGTCTCTCCTCTTCCTTCCTTCTCCATGGATCTGCTTATTCAGGACAGTCCTGATTCTCCCACAAGCCCCACAGTAAAACTAATAGCCACGGCTGCGGACAAGAGCACAGAGAAGAAGGAGGAGAAGGTCCTGGTCAAGAAGCAGAAGACCAGAACCGTGTTGTCTCAGACGCAGCAGTGTGTGCTCAATGACAGATTTCACAGGCAGAAATACCTCAGCCTCCAGCAAATGCAAGAACTTTCCAACATCCTGAACCTTAGCTACAAACAGGTTAAGACCTGGTTCCAGAACCAGAGAATGAAATGTAAGAGGTGGCAGAAAAACAACTGGCTGAGGAATAGCAACATTGTGACTCAGGGCCCAGCAACTACAGAATACCCGGGCTTCTATTCCTACCACCAAGGATGCCTGGTGAACTCTTCCGGAAACCTGCCCACGTGGGGTAACCAGACCTGGGATAACCCAACTTGGAGCAACCAGAGCTGGAATAGTCAGTCCTGGAGCAACCAGAGCTGGAACAGTCAGACCTGGTGCCCCCAAGCTTGGAATAACCAGACTTGGAACAATCAATTCAACAACTATGTTGAGGAATTCCTGCAGCCCCAGATCCAGTTCCAGCAAAATTCTCCTGTCAGTGATTTGGAGGCCACCTTGGAAACTGCCGGGGAAAGCTATAACATAATACAGCAAACTGCTAAGTATTTCAATTCCCAACAGCAAATCATGGATTTATTCCCAAATTACTCCCTGAACACACAGTCTGAAGATTTCTAACGATGGCTGTATTATTCAATCTCAATTTGAGCTGTGACTGTTATTACTTCCCTAGAATTTTTCTTTTACAATTACGTATCTCTCTGCCTTGATAAGCTGCTTTTCATTGCGCCTTTTGTGTCAATTTGGGGGTGTATGATTGGTGTCTACTCAAAGAGGTTTCACAAGCATTGGCTTCTACGGACATCATGATAAAAGATGACAGGCGGCTATAGATAACTAGGTTATAATACTATTTTTTTGGTATCTTTAGGATCTAGAACCTAACCTCAAGAATAGGGAGCAAAAGTACAAAGATGTGTAATGAAGGATTATTCATATTTTCTGGGATGGGGAGGCTTTACTTGTTAAGAACCTCAGTTGTTAAGGTGAAGGGTTAAGCTACAATGTGCTTCACTGATTTCCTCTACCCCTTTTTGCTATTTTACTACAACCCCTAATTTTTTCCACCAGCCTAGTATTTGTAGAAAGATGTTTTAATTTGTCCACATCATAATACTACCAGTTGGCTGGTTCGTTTATAAGTACCAATAAACAAAAAAATTACCCATTTAAAAAAAAAAAACAACACATCCTCAATGGTGAGACTAGAAAGCACTTTATGAGATCTTTTTTTGGTTGAATTACTGGTATATGGCCATATACCATATGATTATGTATCATATTAATACCACTAGAGCCTTTTTTTTTTTTTTTTTTTTTTGCGTTACGCAGGCCTCTCACTGTTGTGGCCTCTCCCGTTGCGGAGCACAGGCTCCGGACGTGCAGGCTCAGCGGCCATGGCTCATGGGCCCAGCTGCTCCGCGGCATGTGGGATCCTCCCGGACCAGGGCACGAACCCATGTCCCCTGCATCAGCAGGGGGACTCTCAACCACTGCGCCACCAGGGAAGCCCAATACCACTAGATCCTTTTATTTGAAGTACTGAGGGATAAAATTACAAAGCAAATTGAGAATTAACATGTTTCTACATTCCATTCTGTATGAACATCCCTAAATTCCTAGCTTATGCTGTCTTGTGAAGGAAAAAAAAATCATTATGAAAAACAAAGGATACACTTAAAATATAATTAAAGACAAAATTTAGTTTTAAACCAGCTTACGGTATTGGTATTTTCCACATCCACAAAGACTAGCATATTGCCTCCTCTGCCCTCCTCATCTTCAAGAGAATTACTTCTGCAGACAGTGGCTCGCACATTCAAAGATCGACTGGTACAAATGACTGCTGTGTGTCTTAATATTCTGTGACTAAAGAAGTAAAAATTACAAATTTAATCTAAGACTCTCTCCCACTGTTATGATTCTCTAATTCCAAATAAAGCTTTTTAAAACCTATTCACCCTCAGGACAATTTATACTCTAAAGAAACCAAGACAGATACAATAAGGTAAAATTATCTAGTTAGCCTAACATTAGTTCAATTCTTTATTCTCAGTTTGGAAGAAAACTATAAGTCTCCTTTTTTCCCTGCTCATCAAACTCAGCCACAGTATAGTACATGAAAATAATCATCATATGGTCATGTCTTGATTATACCTCTTCTGATAGTAGTTCCAAAGTTAATGACTGAATGCCTACCAAGTAAATGCCAAACTTTCACCTGGCATTTAAGGCTCTCCACAATAGAGCTTTACAATTCCACCTTTATTCCCCCTTTATACATTTTATACTGTAGCCAAACTAACTACATGCAGTTCATATTTCCCAAGTTGGAAATTTTCATTCATATATACAGTTACTTCCGGGAATACCCACTACTCTCTTGCCTATCCCCTTTGATCCAAATTCTGAAATCTTTACCTTCTTTGGAAGCTCATTTTACCACTACTACATTCTACAAAGTCTTAATGGATTGCTTTGGCCAGAGAACTCTCTATCATCTTCTTAAGGGGAATTAACATTTACCGAGGACCTAAAATGTACCTGTCCTTACAAATATTATATCTTTTGGTTCTCATAGTAAGCCTTACAAGATATTTTATTAAATTTTAAAATGTAGCACAATTACTCCCGGTTAATTTTGTAAAAATGACAATGGCATTATCATAAAATACTCTATTGCGCTACAGGCTACAGATCCTTGTATAAGCCAGCTAGGTTTGATTTCCTCAGTGATGCCCCTAACACCACCTAAATCATGTGCTCTGCAAATACATACATTTTGGGAGGCAGGGGAGGGCACTAGGGAAAAGGAAAAGGAAAACAGAGTAATTTTCTTTAAAAAGGATGACTGTAGGCAAGTTGTCTTCATATACAAATGACACCCTGTTTTAATACATGATACCTGTGAATTTCATTATTATGTGATAACTTTGGCCATAGTACTTAGTTGTATCGAAGAATCATGAAGTTTATAGAAAGAAGCACGAAAAAGATTAATGTAGCTTAATTTTTTCCACTTTTGGCTGCTTAGAACTTACAATTAGATTAGGGACAACCTCAGATATAAACTTCATGCATAATTTGGAAGGGAGTAATTTCTTAGTAAACTATGACATATGTTAACAAATATCAAAATGTTTATTTGAATGGGTGTATATGTATCTATATATATTAGACGCAGAGGTTAAACCTAAAAAGTTTTATAATACTCACCGTATTTTAGGCTGCTTTTTAACACTTTCATAGTAAAACAAAAAGTTAATTTCATGGACACCTTCTTCATCTGGCCCACGTAACCACATTGGTAGCTGAACTGAAGCTCCAGGTAGAAGAACAGTGTCAGGAAGGGGAACAGGAATCACCTCTGGCTGACTTCCTATGCCAATGCCAAAGTCTACAGAAGAAGCTGATGATATGAGTGCTGTACACACAGAGGTAGAATCTGTCACAACAGTCTTGTAAGCACTACAGTTCTCAGAAGCTGAGGGACTTAGTGGTGTTAGAACAGCTGTGTTACCACCAAAAGTAAAGAACTCTGGACGTTTAGAAACAACCTTCAATCCAGTAAGAGGACATTTGCTGACATTGACAAATTCTACATATGCTTTTCGGATTTCTCCACAGAGAAGCCCTGTAGGAAAATGTATAAAGAACACCTGCATTGGAGGGAAAAAATATTATTATATTGTCTGTTAAAAATTCTGAACCTCTAATTAATAACACTTTAAGATGCTGTATTTCTTTACTACAGGTTTACAAGTATTTTATTAATTCTCTTTGATATCTCCCTGGGTATGTGGTATTAAGAACTCCATTTTAAAAAAGAGAATGAGACAGAGACCAGTGTTACTCAGTAGCAGATTTCAGAGTTATGAATTAAAGGTACAGTGTCAATAACTACAGGGTCACCGGCAAAACTTTCACAACTGTGTAGATTATGGACAAGAGAAGCTATAAGTAATTTAGCATGGTCACATGAACAATTATCAGCTGAAAAACCCTTAACATTGTCAACTTAAAAAGTAGCTCAACTATCTATTTATACAGCATTAAAATGAAAAGAGGCACAATAGGTCTTAAAAGGGAAAAGCATATAGATGCATGATTCCATATGTATAATTTAAAAAGCCGGTATCTTCGAATATCCTCAGGCTTTCAGTAAGCTGTGTGGAAGCAAAACCTGATCTGACAAATGGCGGCTCTTTATAGCCTTTTCCATTTAGTGTCATATTCATGTGGTTCACTCAAGCCACATTAATGTGCTTGATTACCAGGTGCTGCCACAAACCCAACAGGGGTCACATAACGCTTTAGATAAAAACACACGTGTATATGCACAATTTCTAAAAATTAAAAAAAAAAAAAATTGACTTCCAACACATGCCTGGCCTCAGGATTTCAGATAAGAGATGGAAATACGGACTAACAAAATCATCCAGTAAGTCATCTGCATTTAAAAGATCCAGAAGAATAAATGTCAGAAGTACTCTGACAGCATCTAAGAAAGGAAGAATATAAAGGTAATAGTATGAGGAATAAAGTTACAGCTGGCTGTCCCAAAGGAGTTATGAAAGTCCGGTGGAGGCTTCCCTGGTGGTGCAGTGGTTGAGAGTCCGCCTGCCGATGTAGGGGACACGGGTTCATGCCCCGGTCTGGGAAGATCCCACATGCCGCGGAACGGCTGGGCCCATGAGCCATGGCTGCTGAGCCTGTGCGTCCGGAGCCTGTGCTCCGCAACGGGAGAGGCCACAACAGTGAGAGGCCCGTGTACCGCAAAAAAAAAAAAACAAAGTCCAGTGGAAATATCTGTCTTTTAGTCTTAGTTTGAATAGGACTTCATTATGGCCATATTCTTAAGGAATCAGATAAAATTTGGGGAAATCAGAAGCTTTAAAAATGGACATGAGAAAATAAGGGATTAAGGCAGAAATCCAAAACACAGATTAAGAAGATGGGAAAAAATAAACCAAGTATAGCATTATACTGAAGACACTGATGATGTACTAATTAGCTAGTATCAAATAAGCTTAGTCAAATAAGCTAAAATTTGTGAGGGAATATCAATTTTGAGTTGTTATATCAAAAACAACTGCATGAGTAACAAGTGAAACAGAGTACTGTAAAGACACACTAAAACACACACCGATACCCAGATACCATCAATAAGGCTACAGCACTGGTAGAATGGGCAGGGTGATGGAATAAGACCAGTGATACACCACTTGTAGGATACTGTGTAATATACCTTCAGAATAAAGGTTTTACTAAATACACTATGTTGACTCTAAGGAGAACCAGTGTATCTAGCCTTTACTTCAAATGCACTGTTGCTGAAAGTCCTTTATTTTATTTATTTTTTGGGCGGGGGCAGCTACATTGGATCTTAATTGTGGCATGCAGGATCTTTTCATTGCAGCATGTGGACTCTTGGCTGCGGCGCACAGGCTCAGTAGTTGGGGTGCGCGGGTTTAGCTGCCCCATGGCATGTGGGATCTTAGTTCCCCAACAAGGGATTGAAACCACGTTCCCTGCATTGCAAGGCAGATTCTTAACCACTGGACCACCAGGGAAGTCCCTAAAAGTCCTTTTAAACAGGTGGTGTTTTGGACAGCTTCAAATTTTAATGGAAAATAAGACCAAGAACCAGGAGTGTGACTTCTAATCCCCTGCATTGCAAGGCAGATTCCTAACCACTGGACCACCAGGGAAGTCCCTAAAAGTCCTTTTAAACAGGTGGTGTTTTGGACAGCTTCAAATTTTAATGGAAAATAAGACCAAGAACCAGGAGTGTGACTTCTACTAATTTATCCTAAAGATATATGTGTGATATGCATATACATAATGTATAAAACTGATATGCATAAGGTTATTTATTGTGGTTTTATCTGTAACAGCAAGTGATTGGACACAAGTGACAGACAAGTCTGGTTGAATAAACTACATGTACACAACTTACTGCCTATGCAGTGAGAACCTGAAGGGGCCTGCTCTTCTTTCTGCTATTCTATGTTAAAATTTATCCTAATGGGCTTCCCTGGTGGCGCAGTGGTTGAGAATCTGCCTGCCAATGCAGGGGACACGGGTTCGAGCCCTGGTCTGGGAAGATCCCACATGCCGCAGAGCGACTAGGCCCGTGAGCCACAATTACTGAGCCTGCACATCTGGAGCCTGTGCTCCGCAACAAGAGAGGCCGCGATAGTGAGAGGCCCGTGCACCGTGATGAAGAGTGGCCCGCACTTGCCACAACTAGAGAAAGCCCTCGCACAGAAACGAAGACCCAACACAGCCATAAATAAATAAAATTTAAAAAAAAAAAAAAATTTATCCTAACAAAATGTTAAAAATTAGTAAGTGAAGAAAAGTTTTGGAATGATACCATTTTTTCTCCAACAGAACTTAAATACAAAATATTTCTAAGTAGATACAGCTCATAGTTCACTGTTTGCTTTCAGTATGCTATACACATTAGAGTTAACACATGACACTTTAATTATATTTTCTCAATGAGTTTCTCTAATTTTCATCCTCAATCTTGTTTTGATAAACATATACAGTTAGAGACTATTTCATCAGATGCTGTAGATTGATTACTTCTTTCACTACTCCCTTAAACACTTCAAACTCTACAAAATATTTCTGACATAAGATATTAGGAATGGGAATATTCTATGATTTTTACTGATATTAATGTACACTACTGTTCATCCAAGTATAATATAAGGTCTCTTAACTGACCTCCATCATACCATGTCTGTTGGATTAACCAAATTCTCTAGTATTTCAGTAGAAAATACTAAGTGATGTTTATGGAACTGAACATTAGTAGCTTTTGGTTTTCTACTAAACCCACCCTCTTTTATACCTTAAAGTACAACTTTTATCTGCAGATAAAATCTAGACATATACTGTACTTAGATTACTTGACAATTTCCTTTAGCTTCTCACTCTGAAGAAACCAAAACTGGACACTTAAAATGTCAACTTATGGATGTGGAAGAATGCATGAAAGATGAAATGAAACTCATATTAGGAAACCCATACCAACACAAAGAACTCATAGAAAAGGTCTCTAACCTAAACACACACCCCCAAAATAGTAAATAAATAGATATTCGTATGTTTTCAATTAAGGTAAAATGTTTAGGGTATGGATTTATTATGGTTTTTTTGGTTATTCACTTTACAAGCTTTTTTGTTTAATCAACCAAACACCAGTTGCTGTATTATGTAGAACAAGAGGTCCTCTGCTCTAAAACACCCTCTTCAGGGAGAACTGCATCTATAACAATAAAATTTTAAAAACAAAACAAAAACACTATGGTATGCAAGAGGCAAAGTTAAGTACAGAACCAGCAATATCGAGAACAAGATGAATGTAAATTTAAAGACTGTTGAGTTAAACAGAACTTAAAGTCAAACATCAACTGGTTCAATTTCCCTCATTTTATAAGTGAAGAAACTTTCCAAGATCATATAATTAGAGATGGGCTTAGACAGAAGCTGAAAAGCTAAGCTCTATCCTTAATGTGTGCCTGAGAAGCACTGCACTTAAAAACCATTGGCACATTTAACAGTCTTAATAATTGAAGAACATTTAACTAATATGGTATAATAAAAACCATAAGCTAGGAGAATCTATAAAAACTGAGTATTTTGGTATTCTCTATTGATTTATCTCAAAACTTAAACCAGAGAGGTCAGAATCTCCCCTTTTGCAAGTAAGCTGTAGCAAATTCTTACATATACAATCCTAAGCAAAATGTTTATTAGTAACTTCTAAACTACAATGGTATTGAATAGCCCTAAAATAACATTTGGATCCCAACTCATTTCATCTTCAGTCTCAAAACTCCTAGCTATAGCAATGCAATTGTAATAAAAATGCCAATTTTCATTATTGTATTATTGTGGGAACTTGACCAACTTGGACAGAAGTGGCACAAGTGTAAGAAAAAAATTATTATGAGCAGGCCTCGGCTTGCCAAATTAAAAAAAGATGATAAAGCAAGAGTATGGAAATGACACAAAAACAGAAGAAGAAATGTCAAGGAGAACAGGTATCATCTGCATAACATACTTTCAGGATATTAGTATATTAGGAAGATGCCATAATAAGTTGCCAATATTCAATTAATGGTAATTGGGACTAGAAACAAAGTTTGATCCCTACCCCCTGACATTCAGAGAGTATATTCCCTTGGATTTCAAAGCAAAGACACTAAACAATAAAACTATAAAAGTTTTGACTAGGGAAGTCTCTGTAAGTAAATATAAAACTTAGAAGCAACCAAGTAAAGGACTATCAGTTAAGAATGATTTAATATAAGTTAAAAATCTTTAAGTGATGAAAGACACCAAATCAAAGTTAAAAGTATGTGCAAATATTTATCAACCAGAAACTGGCACTGCCATCAGTCTTTAATGAGTCTTTTATTTGCCCTACACAACTCTTTAAATGCAACATAATTAAGCAAGTGTAAAATCTGGGCAGAATACATGCAGCTCAACAATACCTTTCCCTTAACACACACACATCACTGTTTCCATGAGCATGTTACCTACCCCACCACTATAGGATTAGTACCCATAAAATCATCCAATGAGAAAAAGGAAGTAACCCAATTAAAGGGTATCATATGGACTTACAGAAGGAAAATATCATACAGACCAAAAAAATGAAGATTGACTAACCTATCAGTTATCAAAGAAATGCCATTTTGATTTGCAGAAGTTAAAAAAAAAACAAAAACCTGATAGTATCCATTATGGCACAGACATGAAGCAATGGGCACTCTCATTCTGAAGGAAAAGTGTCAATTCCTACAGCCTTGCTGATGGTAAATTTTATAGTATATTGCATGATTGACCCAACAATTCCATTTCTAAAAGCCTAGTCTCAACTAGAACATGAACAAAATATGTATATAATAATTATGTTTACTGCAGAACTGTCAGTAATGATGAAAAACTAGAACCATACCCATCAATACATAAATGATTAAAATACATTGTAATGTATCTGAATAAAGGAACACCTTATCTAGCTGTTAAAAAAGAATTTTACTGATTGTGAACAAAGACCAAGCTTTGTTGTTAAAGACAAAAAGCAAGTCACAGGATAAAATGTGCAGTATGATTATTAAAAATATATGTAAGTGTAAAACGAAAGGTCTGGAAAGAGAAACATCTGTTTGGAATCACTGGCGCTTTCTGAAGGTGAATGACTAAGCTTCTAACTCCCCTACTAGGGAAACATGAGGATGCAGGAGGAAGGCCTTCCTTCCAGTGTTCACACTTATACTTCATGGCTGTGCCACTGGCCTGCCTTTCAGGTAAACACCTGATTCAAGGTGGGCCACAGTTCTTTCCTAGATTTGTAATGAAGTGGCACAAACACCAGAAGTTTTAAGACTGAAGTCATATCAAAAGTAATGCTTTCTAAAGGCTTTACGAATTCCCTGGAGCTGCTGAGTCCTTACTCTTCCTTGAGACCTACTGTTCTGTGATACTTTAGTTTCCATGAGATATTCCAAAATCCTTCAAACTAAATAATATTGGTGGGGGGAGGCGGGTTATGCTACCCAGCATCAGTTTCTATCTTTTGCAACTAAAAGATGGCATGAAAGTATGACAGGGTGGGATACAAAGAAAGTGAAGGGAATATTGGTTTTATTCATATAAAAATTATCTATATTGCTTAAATTTTTTACAAGAATTAACTCCTGTTATTTTTATATCCTACCCAGAAAGAGCCATTGATTTTAATAACAACCAAAGTGTTCTTTCAGAAGGTTTTTCTCAACTTCGATTAGTATTTTGAGGATTGTATCTTACAACCTGGCTGTGACTTAATGCTAATTTGCATGATTATCTTATCTTTGTAAATTACATCTGTTCAGCATCAGCTTTTTTTTGGCTGCACCACACAGCAACGGGATCCCAGCTCCCAGACCAGGGACCGAACCCACACCCCCAACAACCCCACAGTGGAAGCGCAGAGTCTCAACCACTGGACCGCCAGGGAAGTCCCCAAGAATTTAAAAGTGCATTTCAATCTATCAATAATACCAAAGTCTAAAATTAACCTACCCAAAATATCATCCTCACCTTACAGATAAATTATTAAGTGTATGAAATTTTAAAAAGTGAAATACCTCCAACAGTGGCATTTCCTCAGTGATTATGGGATCTAGACGTCGATCAGGACCATATTTAATAGATGTTTTCTCTTCTTTTGTGTTGTTAAGTCGAGGACCTTGAATTTCTAAATCCTGTCTCCCTCGGACTGACATACTCAAGGAATGCTTTCCTGAAATAAAAAACAATCAATGCCCTAAAATAATTTGGTACGTTAACTGACATCAATTTAGCTTGAATATATGAATACTGTATGTTTCAGATTATTTCTAGAAAAATTCTAGACAATTACTAATTAGCATGGTTAATCAAAGAATTAAGCATATTTTATTTCCATGCTTAACAACACCTATTGTATGCTGCTTAATTTCTAATTTTATTAGGATTTACTTACTTTACAGAAGGACTACTAAATAGGAAGTTTTTGAAACCTACATTTAACCATAATGGCTATTAACCAAAAAGATCTGACAGAACAGCTACTCATATTCAGTATATATATACTAATTTGAATTATTTCTCGATTATAAATAACTACATCTTCTTAATAGAATGCACAAAGAAAATTAAAGATAGTATAGGTAGCTTTCTCAAAATTAAACTCACTTAATAATCATGTGAGATTTTCCTCAAAAGCTTCCACACATTGCATGTAGGTGTGAAAAAAGCCAGGGTGTACAACTTTATTTCCTGCAGGAATACTTAGAGTCTTTAATGTGCTGAAGATCACTGTGATACTCCCAGACCAGACACACAATGTAGCATTTCCCATACCTCATCTGACCCAGATCCCTATTAGCATTTTACATAGTAAATAGAACTACACTAAAACTTCATAAAAATTCTGCTATAAGATGCAATTTAATAGTTAATTCAGGTTCTCCTCCCACTAATGTCATAAAATATTTATTAATGCATATATTCGGTACCTTAAATGAAGCAATTAGCTATAATTTATTGACAACCGTAACTTTGTGGTACTCGATTAAAATCCTAGGTAGGTACAGTGGGAAAGGAAAGAAGCTTCAAAAAGTTTTTAACACTCAGTTTACTTACTTAAAATATTCAAAAATTAGCAAGATTATTTATAAAAGAATCTTGTCTGGTGCTTTTCAACCAAGAATTACACATATAGTACTAAAATGCATAAACATCATACTCAACTTTAGTATCAATTTTTTCCTTATAATTTTTGAATTCTTATGGATTCATTCCACTTCTGTATACTTTTTAAAAAAATGTTTTATTGAATTATCCTAGATATGCAGGCAAGGAGAAATATCCAACTGAAGGTTAAAAGGACCAACAAATTTTCCAAGTGTTCCCAAAAGATTTCCCAATATAATCAGCTTTTGTAAATGCTAAATTCAAGTCTGCCAATGACCATAATTTGTTAAAAAAAATAATAAGGGGCTTCCCTGGTGGCGCAGTGGTTGGGAGTCCGCCTGCCAATGCAGGGAAAGAGATAGAAGTGATGGATTTTATAGTAAACTCTCTCTCTAGCATCTTGTCAACTTAAACTCAAATAACAATTACAAGGTAATATAAGAAGGGTTCCCTGAAAATTAAAGGGCAAAAAAAAGGCAAACCATGTTAAACATATATATCTAGTAGTTTTACTCTTCAAAACTTTGTAAAACTTATCATCTGGGACACCAAGAATATCAGCGTAACTCTAAATCCTACTCTTTTTACAAAACAGATGACAGAATTTAAGGTGTTTCACATCCAATGATATGAAAACACTGGTCTTTAGTTTTCATATTCAAAAAATAGAATATATTAATACAATTTTTGTACTGGCAGCAGATATCTCAACCAATAGTTAGAATATATTTAGTTAGAATTTACTAAATTTGGATCAATAACAAAAAAGAAAAATACATAGGGTAGAACCAAAGAATTATCAAAAATACATCAGAAGGGAATAAAGTTGTTTTATTTTTGAAGCAATGGCAGAGTTAAAAATAATCCAAATTATCCATTCTTTCATTTGATTAAATGCCTTATTAAATGTACATTAAACTTATTTTTAAAATACCTCATTTTTCATTTTACTCTATGGAGATTTAATTATTAGTTTCTATAGCTTTACCTGTGTGACATCCAGGAAGAGCACCAATGCCATCTACTGTCATGGAGCTGTGAATAGTGCCAAGATTATAAACAACTCCCAGAATATGCAGCTCCCCTATGTGATGGGGAAAGAGCTTCAGCCTTGCCTGTGGAGATATATGTCACTCTTATTATCTGTTTTCATAGTCTCTTAAATAGTGCAATACCTAAATTCTGTAATGTTGCAGAATTTATATTTAATATCAATATAATATCAATAATTTAATATCAATATAAACTCATGACCTAAACTTAACTATCAATTGATTTCTCTTACTAGAACGCATTTTCTTCAAAAGAAATTTTCTAAATTCAAAAGTTATAGGCCTGGATCCTCATCAATACTTTTAATAAAAGCCAAAATATTCTGGTCAACCAAATATCATATGAAATTACAATACTCATCCCAAAAAGAAAGCAAAAACTTTTTCCACCAGGCTTCTTAGGAAATTAACAAACTAAAGACCACTGTAAACCTACTTTCCCAATCAATCTCCCCCCGTGCAATTCCACTTTCCTAATATTCCAAATTTTAGTTTTTAAGAAAACTGGAATATAAAACAAACTGAATAAATGGATTTTTAAAATTTGTTTTCATCTTACTTTTAAAGACTTGACAGAAAAATAATGAAACAATTACCACTTTAGATTCTTCACTATTAATTAAGAATTCTGAAACAACTTCAGTTCCAATCATTTCAGGTTCACCTTTTACCTGAAAAGTAAATTATGTAAAATATGCATTCTAATGAATAAAGTATCAGATTATTAACATTTCTATGTATCAATATTTAAGAACAATAACAACAGTTATAGTTAGCATTTATTAGCTTTTCACCATGTGCTAAGCAATATGCAAAGTGCTTTGATTTCACACCGGCAGTAAAGTCATGCAGTAGTAGGCACTTGATTTATTTTATTTTCATTTCATTCAGTCCAATTCAACTGCAGAAGATAAGTGATCTACTCAAAGTCACAGCCACCAAGAAGATAAAACCTCAAGAGATACAAGTTCAGTTGCTCATCGTAAAAAAATGGCCAAAATGGCCATTTAATTTAATCTTGCAGTAAGAGCAAATTTTTTATTTTACTCCGACCAGCCTCTTTCCAAATTGGCCAATTACACATGGAAAAAGTAATAACAGCTTAAGTAGAATACATAAGATTCGTGGACAATAAGGGCAGTGCGGAAGAGCAAAAAAGTCCTGTCTCTTCCAAAAGCAGGGCTAAAGTTGACTCACACTGGGGTAAACTTAATCCTCATAAACCCTGTTTAACTTTTACCATGAAATTAGTTAATTGACACAAGAAATAAAAATTTCATTTCCCTAAATTCCAGTTCAGCATCTTAGTCCATCACCAGTAGCAGCTCACGAAGAAACCATGAGCCATGGCTGCTGAGCCTGCACGCCCGGAGCCTGTGCTCCGCAACAGGAGAGGCCACGACAGTGAGAGGCCCGCGTACCGCAAAAACAAAAAACAAAACAAATAAAAAAGAGTAACTTTAGCTCACTGAACAGAAAAAGTTGAAATGCTATTACAGCATCTGTTAAGACTGTTACTGAAACATGCTTATTACAAATACCTTTTAACAACTTACTAGTTCTTTAACTTCTTCATTTTCCTTTCCACTGACATCTTTAGGTTGAAACTTCCAGAGCAATGACAAATCAGTCAACAAAAGTGGAACTTTCAAAGGGTTTCTAAAAGCCACTTCCACTGTTATTGGCTCTATAAAAGAAAGGCCTAAATTAATAACTTGAATAAACCCCATACATCACCCTATGCTTCAATTCTCTGAACACACCTTGCTTTCACAGCCCTGCATTTCTGCCTATCACCTTGTAAATGTCCATTTATTCAGGATTCAGTTTAAATTACCTTCTCAAGATTTCCCCAATTTCTCTGTACCAAAGAATGTCATTCTGTCTTCTATATTCCAAAAGCACATTGCATATTCCTGTATTAAAGCCCTCACTGCATGGTTTTATAAATGCAGCTCACTATATTATGAGTACTCAATTTACTTTTGCATCCCCAACTTCTAGTCATATTTGGCAAGCAGAACATTATCTTGAGGGCTTCCCTGGTGGTGCAGTGGTTAAGAATCCACCTGCCAATGCAGGTGACACAGGTTCGAGGCCTGGTCCAGGAAGATCCTACATGCCATGGAGCAACTAAGCCCGTGCGCCACAACTACTAAGCCTGCGCTCTAGAGCCCGCGCCCCACAACTACTGAGCCCACGTACCACAGCTACTGAAGCCCGTGTGCCTAAAGCCTGTGCTCCGCAACAAGAGAAGCCACCACAATGAGAAGCTCACACACGGCAATGAAGAGTAGCTCCTGCTCGCCACAATTAGAGAAAGCCCACGCGTGGCAACAAAGACCCAACGCAGCCCAAATAAATAAATTAGTTAAATTAAAAGAACAAAAAACCCCACATTATCCTGAATACACTGTAAACAAAATAAAAGCTGATTCACGTTGTTGTACAGCAGAAACTAACACAACATTGTAAAGCATTTATACTCCAATAAAGATGTGGCGGGGGGGGGAACATGAATAGAAATTCAAGGGACTTCCCTGGTTGTCCAGTGGGTAAGACTCCACGCTCCCAATGCAGGGGGTCCAGGTTGGATCCCTGATTGGGGAACTAGATCCCGCATGCATGCCACAACTAAGAAGTCCGCATGCTACAACTAAGAAGATCCCGCATGCTGCAACTAAAGATCCTGTGTGCCACAACTAAGACCCAGCACAGCCAAAATAAATAAATAAATAATTAAATAAATAAATATTTTTTAAAAAGAAATTCAAGTAATCACCTTCTACAACTGTGAGCGGAAATCTTGAGTTATCTGAGTAACAGTTCAAACAGTACTCTGTGGGGTGGAAGTTGGATGGAAGTACTCCTCTGTTGACCACAGCCACAACGTGTTCCTCAAGTTCTCGCCACTGCTGAGAGGATTCAGAGTCATATTCTTGATCAAGACTTACATGAGTAGCTGCTTGCTTTTCACCTTAAAAAAAAAGAAAAAAGAAAAGTGTCACTATTAAATACGCATATTTATTAACACCTGCCCTCAAATGAAATATATTTAAAATAAAGGTCTAAAGTACCCAAATAAACACATATACCATTCTTGCCTATTTCCAATTATCTGAGAGAAAAATAACCTCTTACTAATTCTAGCCTGACTGGAACTTAACTTATAATATTGATGCTTTTTTCCTTCTGACTCTGAAAGAATACATCTTCCTAGTTGTCTACAATTTTATATGAAATATTTCAAACATACGAACAAAGCATGGAGAATAATATAAATACTTGTATATCAAAATTTAACAAATGTTAACTTTGTTATATGATCCCAAATTTTATTTAAAAATAAAATAAATGTTACAGATAGAGCTGATGTCCTCTGTGTCACCCTCCCCAATCCTGTCACTCTCCTTCATCTCCTCCACTGGTACCACTTCTTCCCAGAGCTACTCTGAAGCATAACATTCACACTCATATTTTTTATTTTTTTTACCTTACCAAATGAGTGTATACATAAACAATTCATAGAGTTGGTTTATATTTTTGAAATTTATATACATGGAATTACATTTCAGCCATCATTCTGCAACTTTTTCCACTCAGCTTTATGCTGGGGGTATTATCCATGAAACCATTATATGAATGTACCAAAATTTATCAATTCATTCCCTGCTGTTTTACTTTTCTTGCTACTAAAAACAATGCTGCTATAAGCATCCTGATAAATATTTTTAAATAAATTATTAAATTAGCTCTTAAAAAGAAACATATTAAGCTCCAATCAAGAAAGCTTAAAATTACAAAGTTTACTTTAACATGCATGAAGACCCTTGATATATTTATACTTTTGGCCCAGGACTGCCATTCTATGGCTCAACGCTAAGGAAATAATCCTATGTTTTAAAAAAGTCTTACAATAACAACAGCATAATATTGGCAACTGTTCACTGCATCTGTATACATTTGAAATTTTCCATAATAAAATGTTAAGACAAGTTTTATCCACAAAAATGTTTATTACAACTTAGATTTTATATAAGCAAAAAGATGGAAACTATAAAACAAGCAAATGTTACAATACTTTATATGCACTGAATGGAATATTTTACAGCCATTAAAAATGTTTATCAAGATTATGTAATAACATGAGAATTCTTTATATTATATAAAAGAAGTCATTATAAGTACGGCTATTTTGTTGTTATTGTTTTTAGTTTTTAAAGCTGGAAGGAAAACCCCAAAGTAGTAGCTCAGGTAAGCAGGATAATAGATGATATGGTATTGCTGTTTATTTTCAAATATTCTTTAACAACTACACATTATTTTTTAAATGGAAAAAGATGAAAAAACTTAAAAAAAAAAAGTCAAGAGGTAACAAAGCCAAATTAAACTTTACTAACCATCTGCTGGTCGTCTGTCGTGGCCAAAGAAAACCCGTGTTGCTGAACTGTTAATATATGGTAAAGGAAGCTGCGGTAAAGGACCATCTGGTGATAGCTGACTTACATTCTAGGAAAAATACCAAAGAAAAGAACAATTTTTGAGAAAACTTCATTACCTTCAAAATGTGCTTCCTCGGGGCTTCCCTGGTGGCGCAGTGGTTAAGAATCTGCCTGCCAATGAGCTGACTTACAGTCTAGGAAAAATACCAAAGAAAAGAACAATTTTTGAGAAAACTTCGTTACCTTCAAAATGTGCTTCCTCATTTTTTAATACACAAGATATTACAAACATGTTAAATAAGAATATTAATTACTAGTTTTACTTAATATTTTAGAGTCATAAAATTTTATAACTGGGAAGAACTTTAGATATCATTGATTGTAGTCCAGGAGAATCTCCCTAAGGTTACTCTGCTAGTTAGTTCTCTCTGGATGTTATACCTCCAAATAGTATTATTATTATTTTTATTTTTAATCACACCACCACCCCTCCCCTACCCCCTCCCCCCTTGGTGTCCATACATTTGTTCTCTACATCTGTGTCTCTATTTCTGCCCTGCAAACTGGTTCATCTGTACCATTTTTCTAGGTTTCACATATATGCATTGATTTACAGTATTTGTTTTTCTCTTTCTGACTTAACTTCACTCTGTATGACACTCTCTAGATCCATCCACGCCTCTACAAATGACCCAATTTCACTCCTTTTTATGGCTGAGTAATATTCCATTGTATATATGTAACACATCTTTATTTTTGTATGTTTTTTACCTGGACTCATTATAGCATCCTCTCTGCCAAAATTCTTACCCATATTATTTCAAATTAATAAAGTATAAAAGGGTAATTATATTTTGCAGGACAGATAAAATATTTACTATTCATGGACCCTGAGGAAAAAATTACAACTTTCCATTTCTCCACAAAACAATGCTTTAAAGTTACTATCCTCCTGTCTCAGTGAAATATTTTTTCTTCCTAATTATTAATTCTACTGCATTACATCAAATTAATCTATCTACCTCCCACATATCCGTATCTCCTTATCTTTCATAGGAAAAAGAGAGGAATGTACTTTCCAAATGGAGAGATAACCCAATATACTGTAAAACCAGTTATAATTCAAAAATACGTACTGAAGAAACAGTCCAGAAAGCTCATGGCATCTTTTTTTTTTAAGATTCCAAGTACAGATACAAATGTTTACTGGAATATTAAAATTCTCTTTTATGAGAACTGTGGAAAGGCAGCACAACTCAGATCTATGACCAAAAAGCCTAGCCTGCCATATTAAGACAGATAATTGCATATATTCTAATAAACTTATAAGACTCCTACTAGCTAGTACTGAATGTGCTTTTTGCTGAAAATAATGACATATATAATTTTAATATACACTCTTGAAAATAAGTGTTCACCTTGTAAACATAAAGATATTCTCTGAGGAAGGCCCCTTGTTGAGCAGCAGATTGTTTACTTTCATTGATTAAAATATGCCTAAAAGCAGACACAGCATTGTCCAGTTGCCTAAGAGTATAGGACTGACGTCCAATGGTGAAGTTAATGTGATCCTCTGCAAGAGACCAGCCTTTTCCTTTGTAAACTTGCATGGCTTGACAATAGCAGCGTAAAGCATGTTTCTTCTGTAAGAAAATATACAAAACAAAGTATTACAATCCAAATTTCTCTTGGAATGGAAAAAATACACACACACACACACACACACACACGAAACCAAGTAACTGGTAATTAGTTCTTCCTCTAACAGACACTGGGATGATGAGGAAAATGAAACTAACATTTATGAAAACCCCTTTGTAATTACTGCTAAAAACCAAGTGGTCCTCAAGCAAACAAGTAACTGCTCTGTCCAAGGGCAAGAAGTCTAAGGAGTCAGGGCTAATAATGACTTCATGAAAAACCATCTGGGAGTTTCCAGAGCGGTAGCACGTGGAGTCATGGATCAGTTAGAGACTGGCCGTTAGCTTGTAGCTGAGAGCTATCGTGTAAAGTCTAAATTTTGTCATGGTCGGCTCTCTACACCACCGCACTGGGCTGAACAGTAATGTGCATTCTAATACTGCATATATGAGTATATGGCATAAGTATGTAATTATATTCATTGGTCTTGTTTGTTTGGTAGTGATAGAGTTTGGCATCCTTTTCTTCTGCCCACCGCTGCATCCTGCCACACCCATGAGCAGATATTTGGCTTTAATTACATATCACTGCCACCCTCTGAACTCAGACAACCTCCATTCTAAAACTGGGATTTGGTACCAAGAAAAAGGCTTCTCTCCACCTAACCTTTTGCTTCAGACTAAATTCTTGTAACCACTCCCCTCTCCAGGGCAGATTTACAAATTCTGTACCACGTTTAACCAGAATTGTTCATTTTTTTAGGAAATGTTTTCTTGAAAAGAGATAAAGAAAGCAAATCAAAATCATCTGCCACTTGATAGCATGCAATAAGAACAGTCTCTCTTTTGTGATATTCTTACAAAGATACCCGATTTGAATCTCAGGATGAGGAAACATCAGATAAGCCTAAACTGAGGGACATTCTACAAAATAACTGGCCTATAATCGTTAAAAGTGTCAATATCATAAATGTCAAAGTATCCTTCTGAACAGGATCCTTCACTACAAAGGACATTTAGGGGGCAACTATCAAAACCTGAATGGCGTCTAAGGATTAGATAGTAGTACTGTATTAGTACTAAGTTCTTGATTTTCATTGTTTTATGGTAATACAGGAGAAAAAAATTTGTTTCTAAGAAACAGGAAATATGTCCTAAAGTACTGGGGGGTACTGGGGCACCAGGTACACAACTCTCAAATGGCTCAAGTAAACAAAAGTTTCTGAACTGTGCTTGTAACTTTTTTATAAGTTTGAGATTATTTCAAAATAATTTTTAAGTGATGTTTCTTTAAAAAACAAAAAACCCACTCTCCGTACTGCATTTAGTAAAGGAACACAGTTACTGAATCTTACAAACTGAGAGATAAAGAGAAACAAAGGTGTCTAGAAGTGTCACGCTCAAGTGCATTTTTTAGGATCTCTTGAAAAAGCATCTAAAGAGATTTAAGAGGTAACAAGGATTTAAAGTCTGCCTTTTGAAGTAAAAAATAGAAAGACTGTCCAGGGTATTCTGGGCACAAACACCTTCTCCAGCACTTTCTTAATTTTTTTTTTTTTTAACTGTATAAGTCTCTTATAATGTCAGTTCTCTAACTTTAAATACCTTATACGTGCTCATATTCTTAATGAAAAAATTGAATTATAAAAAATTTCTGGGGACAAGTAATTCAACATGAACTCACAGAGAGGACTGAGAAATGACATTACTATATATATATAATATCCTCTATGCTCCTCACTCATCCTTCCCAATACACACACCTGTTTTTAATGGAAATGTTATAAAAAGTTGGTGCGTCTCAGAAACAACCTGGCCTCAGTCAGAATTACGTGCCCTAGGCATGCCCTATCTTCCAAGGAAGATACTGTTCTTGACAAACTTCAAAGGGACATATATTTGCTTTTCCAATAGGTCTTCATTACCAGTTATATTTTCAAGTTTCTACTACTTGAGAAAGCAATTCCCTGGGTTCAAGGTATACAGAGTGGTCACAAAACAGCAACCTACCTTGGAATCATTAACTCCATGAGATAACTACAGTTAAAGATGATTATTAGGCCAGATAGCAAATGTATGTCAACCTACCACAATGTAGCCATTTTTAACTTGCTATGCATTTCCTAGAAACAATATGCCCTGTAGTTTTAGAAGGTAAATACAAGAGCCAATGACATCATAACCATAAATGAAACCATTCACAAAAGTGGAAAAAATGTGGAAAAAGGATAACTTATTTTTTTTTTTTTGCGGTACGCGGGCCTCTCACTGTTGTAGCCTCTCCCGCTGCAGAGCACAGCCTCCAGACGCGCAGGCTCAGTGGCCACGGCTCATGAGCCCAGCGGCTCCGCGGCACGTGGGATCTTCCCGGGCCAGGGCATGAACCCGTGTCCCCTGCATCGGCAGGCAGACTCTCAACCACTGCGCCACCAGGGAAGCCCAGGATAACTTATTTTTAATAAGAGACATAATCATTCCTAATGGGGCATATAATTATTCTTCTAAGGAAAGGAAACCACGTGCTTAACACATTTTGTAGATTTCTGAATAACACTTTTTAAGCAAAGATAAACAATGGAATAGCATGTTTCAGATGCATTTTATACTCACTATGGAAAAAAGCTGTGAAAAATCAGAGGTTTTTACCCCCACTTCAGAGCCTGAGAAATTCTAATACATGAAGTACATCAAATTATTATAAAGACTTTTAATTTTCTTTTTTTTTTTTTGCGTTACGCGGGCCTCTCGCTGTTGTGGCCTCTCCCATTGTGGAGCACAGGCTCCGGACGTGCAGGCTCAGCGGCCATGGCCCACGGGCCCAGCCGCTCCGCGGCACGTGGGATCCTCCCGGACCGGGGCACGAACCCGCGTTGCCTGCATCGGCAGGCAGACTCCCAACCACTGCGCCACCAGGGAAGCCCCAAGACTTTTAATTTTATAAATATTTTTACAGTTTTGTATTTAATATAAAGCAAGGTCACATATTTTCTAACTTGCCAGTTTCCAAAAATAGAGGGAGGAACCCAAATCTTGAAAAGTTCATGGCATTCTTACATGAAATTGAGAATAATTTTAGAACATCTTTATTTCTTTGTATCTTTGAAATAACATATAATTTACAACACTGGCATCGCAGACTTTGAAAAATGTATGTTCATAAAAATTCTTATTAACTAAATTCAAAAAAATCCTCACACTCCCTGACTAGATTAAAAAATTCCTTAAGAGACAAGACATATTAGTTTTACGGGTATAAGCTCAGCTCCTAGCAAAGTCCCTGGAATACAGAGATGATTACTCAACCCACACTTCTATCTATATTTACAGTAAACCACCATATCTCAACTGCTGTTACCACTCTAGAAAGTGGTAACTGCCTCTAAAAAGGTCCCTCCAGCTAACGCTTAAAAGGACAACTGGGGCCAGAGAATCTCTCTAAATTAATAAAGATCTTTTCCAACCCAACTGCTCCCAGGGACAAGAGACAGAAGATTTCTACCCATTAAATATTTAGTAAATACCATTAAGAGACATTCTGAGAGAAAACAGAAGACCAGAGTTGAAATAGGGAGGGTTTAATCGCCTTTAAGAAGAAGTAAAATTACTTAAGTGCAGTATATCTGGCCTTCACATATATGATTTAGTTTAACCTCACAAAAATTGGGGCAAAATTCCAAATTTTATAAATTAAAAAGAAAACGGAGGCTCAAAGACATAACTTTAAAAAGTCAAGTTGTGAGTACATCAAGATTTAAACTCAGATTTGTCTAAATCCAAATCTCATGTCCTTATCAATATAACACATTACCTTAGAACAAAATTTAATTCCATCTTTAGAACTTTAAATCAAAAAATTGACAAATAACATACCTCGATAAACTAAACAAATTATAACAAATTAAAATAAATAAATTATTTTCTTTTTAAAGCAAATGCACTCACCTGCCCTGCTTTACTAAACCGGTGACCTGCCAGTATCATATGAAACGCGTATTTTCTAACCATGGGACTCTTCATGTTTATAAAGCAATGTGCCGCCTGTTCCAAAAGAAGTGCGCTTCGAAGATCAGAATCCTATTGAATGTTAAAGAAAAAGAAGGTTAACGTCACAAAATTAAAAGTAAAGAAGTAATTAGTGAAAAAACATTTACTTTCTTAAAATAATATATAGCATACGCAATATTTAACTTAGGAGTATCAGAGGGCAGAGATCAAGAGACAATCCAGTCTTGATGATTCTTTCTTCCAATAAGCCAAATTTTTAAAAAGTCCAAAAAAGTCTCTATCATGAAATATTTTCTTTTGCTTTTCATAGAGCCAAATGTCTGGTTATGATATGCCCCATGTAATAAATCTGTGAAGAAATGCAATCTCTTTTCAAATGGCAAAAAAGAATATAAACTGGGAATTTAATACAGATATACTGATTTAAAGATAAACCAGAAAATGGAGTACAAAAAAAAATAGATTCACACTAATCTAATTTCTTCTGGAAACTGATCTGTGACATACAATAGTATACTTCCATCCATCCAAGAAAAAAGGAAAGATAGAATGTGTGTAGATCATGACATAATCTAATTTACTACTCTGTCCTCTATCAGGTTTTACTGTACTTAAAAGGAATTCTCAGTTTTTGCTCTAGTTCAAGAGGGTCAAAATGACTGATTTGCATTAAAAAGTCCAGAAGGCTTCCCCTTCAAAGATTATCACCTACTGTTAGCATATTAGTTAGTAAATGGTATAACTCAAATTAGTTTCCACTTCAACTGACTTACAACAGAGTCTACAAAGACCACATACTACATTTATAGCTTCACCCGTAAGGACAACCTTTCAAATGACAGAGCCATCGTCACTTTACAAATAACTGAGAAAGTACTGAAGGTTGCTGATCAAGCATCAACAACATTTTCACCAAACTTTCTCTAGTTTTTCAGCTGTTCTCAAGCTGAACTTACCATGCCCTTCCATGTGTTCTGCTGCCATTATTTTCCCCAGGGAAAGTTGAAAACAGAAAACATTGACTTTAAATGCAATAATTTCAACAAATTATAGTTACATCAAAAAGTGTTCATAGACCATTGATTATTGTAACTATCTCTGTAGCAATCATAAAATTATATTAGAGTGGAAAAAGATCTGAGGAGACACTCCAGAAAGCATTCAGTAAATGGTAGATATTATTAATCTATTTCATCTATTTAATCGATTTAATCTATTTCAACCCCCAACAAAAACTAAATGATCCGATGATTTTCTTAGTTAACTAAATCCAAAAGCTAGTGAGTGGGAAAATTAGGAATATACAATTAACAAGCAGTTCTTAACCAAGGGTTTGCATTGGAATTACCTGGGGAAGCTAGGGAGCTTACTTCTTTATTTTTTTAGGAAAATGTTTTCTTCTCAAAAAATTATTAAATACAGCCTCTTTTTTTTCCTTAAAGAATAAATGTTTGAAGAAAAAAAGTGAGTATCTTTCTTTCCCACCTCATTCCTCATCCAATTTGCCAGAGGTAACTACTATTACCAACATGGTGCTGGTTTGTGTCGTTTCTCTCTCTCCCTCCCTGTACTTATATGTTAAATACAACAGTTTTTTTAATACTCATACTTCCTTATACATAAATGGTATTATACAGAGTATTATCTTGCGTTTTAACTTAATATCATGGACTTCTTTCCAAAACATCTACATCTCTCATTTCTTTTAAAGCCACATTGTATTCCATTATATAAATGTAGCATAATTTATTAATACAGTCTCCAACTGATTGATTTAATACTGCCACATACTTTAATTACTACAAAAATGCTTCAATAAACATCTTTACAAAAAGATTTTTGGGTAACTATACAAATATTTTTATTAAACAAGTTTTTGGATGTAGAAGTGCTGAGTTAATGAAAGCTATGCATATACTTCAAATTCCAATTAATATAGCCAAACTGGTAAAAAAAAAAAAAAAAGGCATACCAGTAAAAATTCCCATAAGAGAACAAGAGTTCATTTTCCACTCAGCCAAAAATCATTTTTTTTTTAATTTTATCACTTTCATAAAAGAAAAATAACACTTTGTTTCTCAACATACATTTCTTTTATAGTAAGGCTGTTCATCTTCCATATGTTTATGTGTCTTTGTATTTTTTCTGTGAATTGCCTGTTTATGCCCGTTTGTGAATGGGTTTTTGTGATTATCTGGTTTGTAAGAGCCCTTTGTACACTTAATTAATATTAGGCCTCTGTCATATATTTGCAAATAGTATTTCCCAGTTTTGACATGAAAGAGTCTATTCTCTAGTAGTCAAACATACTATATCTTTGCTTCTATGGCTTCAAAATACTGTATCAAACTAAGAAAGAATGTTATCATTCCTAGATTTTAAAAAATGTTCTCCCATATATTCTTCCAGGTTGTTCATTTTTTCATATTATAACTTAATCAAGCTATAATTATCATGTAATGAATAAGACAGGAATCAGCTAGTTTGATGTCACAATACCATTCAGTGAATAACCTAACATTTCCCACTAATATGACAAAATGACAGCTAATTATATGTAGTATTTAAATTCTCATTCTATTCCATTACTCTGTCTATTCTTATTGTAAACAGCTTTAACTTCTAAAGCCTTATAATACATTTTAATATCTAGAACAGGTAGATTCCCTCTAATTACTTCTTCTATTTTTGAATTTTAGTTAGGTTTCTCAATAGAGTCAGTTTAAGTCCTATAAATTTCTGAAGTTTATTCTTAGCATGCACATGCACCCACACACACACACATACATGCACACACACAGCATAAAAACATTTTTTTAATTGCCTACAAAGCTTCATTAACCTGCAAAACCCGGATGGGCTGCAGTCCTGGACATTCTGAATAAAGTAAGGAATATACCCTAGATATCTTTGATGGTGTGTAAATGATTCTAATGTACAATTCAATTGAGAACCAGCACAGTAAACCCTCAGCATTCTGAACTTCAATTTGACTGACCAATTCAAGAGAGACCCGGAAGTCCACAGCATATATTAATTTAACTGAAGCAAAATTTGCCTCCTGCATCCAGTGAAACTGTTTGCTGAGAAAGAACTGATTTGCAGAGCTAAACACCCTGCACTCATATCTCACTGCAGCCTTTGTTCTTCGTTTAGGTCCTGTCTTACAGTGACACCTAAAGTAGAAAAAAAACACTGCTTTGAAACCAAAAAATGGCCCTGAAAAGAATGGTAACTGCCATCTGTGTTGATGGAAGAAAAATGGAAGAATTTCACAAAGTGATAATTTTATCCAGAAAGCAGAGGCTTTCTTTGAATGAGCTGAAGAATAAAATTTTATTTTAGTGTTAGTTCACATCCACGCTATGACAAGTCTATCATATATGCTCTATAAGGAACTAAGGAAAAAACCCCATGATACCACGTCAACAAGAACTCCAGCCTGTGAACTTTGCCCACAGCCAAGATATAATTTTAACAAAAGCTGAAAAGGCAACACTAACTTAAAATATGAAGATAAATATAAGGGAAAAAAATCATTGGAGGTAGAGGTTTCCATAAACACTTCCATTAAAAAAAGGCACCTGCTGCACAAACTTAACTGAATCAAATCTCAAGGATGGCATGGCACTAAGATTTTTTTTCTTTGCATAATTGTGAAATTAACAGGAAAGGTGCTAGCAGCTGAACAACTTACCACAGGAACAGTTCCTCCCAAGTTGGAGAAACTTATAAAAAACTGGTGCTATTACTATATCCTTGATAAGGTGATTTATTGTATTTAAATGGAGTAACAGACAAAAAGGGTTATATGACCAGAATAAATGTTCAACACAGAAATACAGACACAAGGAAGGGGAAAGCACCATGTTTTAAGCACCAAATTTAAACACTACCTATGTGCTACTAAATGTGACATGTTTCATCATTAAACTGGGTTTGCTCTGCCATGCTGAAAATCCCAGGGCATAATACAACAATAAGACCCACTTGCCCATAAACTTACAGTGCAAAAAATAAAGTCAAAGCACAACTCTTTTCATCACAGCTATCTTTTGCTATAATGGGATTAACGAAAATCTAGGAAAAACAATTCATGAATGTCAAGACTATGTAACTCAGTTCCCTACCCTCAGGATGAGTACATTTTTCATTTTAAACAGCCTTTCTAGTTAACAAAATTACAATAAATACAAATTATTAGTTAAAATTTAATAACCTTAGACATATTATGCCTAACAGTCTTTACTTTCAAGTTATCTCAAAGAAATATCTGACAGGTATAGTAGAAAAGGCCAGTGAAAATCACAATTTCTGGGGAAATATATCATTCACCCCCATCTGTCACCCCAAAGCAGTAAATGACAATGATAAATTTCCTAGAATTTCATGACAAAATAAATCATCCAGGTTTGAAAAAGAAAGGTAAAAACAAAGAGTTGGAAAGAAAAAGAATAATGAAAGAAAATAATAACGCTACAATGCAGATGGAAGAATTTGCTCTAAAGAAATTTTACTCCAAGCTCCTAAACCATAAATTCCTTTTACGTTCACTGATAACCCCTAGGTTGAAAAACTCAGCAACATATTCAAACCCAAGTTAAGATTATTTATTATAATACAGAATATCAACACACTCAAGAACCTATATTCAGCTCTAACAAATAGTTTCTGACAACTGTTCATACTGGTCAGTGTCCATGCAGTATCAATTATTAAATATTTTTAAAATCATCCCTTAGCCTACTTAGTTATAACTGACAGAAACCTTTTTAGAATAATTAATGGTTCAGTTCAACAAACATCTGTAAATCATATACCATGTGTCAAGCCCAGTGTTAGGCACTAGGGATAAAAATGTAGAAAGCAACCCAGTTTCCTATCCTCAAGAAGTTAACAGCTTAAATATAATTTCCAATATAATATGACAAGTCAGGTCTCACAGCATATATGAAAGGACAGGACAGAGACACTTAGAACAACCTGGGTACTACATACAAATATCTGAAGGATATGACTGATAATCAGGACTACTAAATTAAGGTGAAGAAAGAGGAAAAGGGCCAAAGTCCAAGAGAAGGACATTAAGGACATGAACCAGGACAGTAATAGGAGGGATTTTAAAAAGAGAAAGAGAGATAAGTAAAATATGTGAAGATATAAAAACATGTTTAAGAAGTTTAAAAACAAAAAATCCCCTGGGACTTCCCTGGTGGTCCAGTGGTTAAGAATCCGCCTTCCAATGCAGGGGACATGGGTTCGATCCCTGGTCAGGGAACTAAGATCTCACATGCTGTGGGGCAACTAAGCCCATGTGCCACAACTACTGAACCTGCGCACTCTAGAGCCCATACACCACAACTAGAGAGAAGCTTGCACACTGCAACAAAAGATCCACATGCCACAACGAAGATCCTGCATGCCACAACTAAGACCTGATGCAGCCTAATTAATTAATTGATTGATTAAAAATCCCCTAATTGTGTCACTGACAGTATAGAAGAATATAGGTACATCTCAAGTAGTTTTTGCCTTGAGCAAATAAGGAGCTGGCTGGTTATAATTTAAGATCAAGATCTATAAGGTAAGAAAGTAGAAGTTTAGTTATTGCTATGTTGACTCAAAGGTGCACTGGGAACACTCAAGTAGGTTAAGTCTAAAAGGCAGTTGGCCATTCAAATCTAAAGCTCAAGGAGACATCAGGGCTGGAGACAGATTTGAGAGTGAAAATCATAACTGTAAATAGATTACCTAAAACATGTATGAAGTAAAAAAGTACAACGGTCCAAGGATTAAAACCCTAGGGAACATTAATATAAACACAAAGGTGTTTGATTTTGCTTTTTCTGTTCTTGAGCATTCATCTAAAAAACATGTCTTTAACCACACTTACAAAGAATTACTGCCATTCTTTACAAGCCTATAGTCAATACAACTTAATGTCTGTTGGAAACCTTCAACAGCAACTATTTACATGAATTTCTTTTTCTCCCTTTTGAAATATTCATAATATAGATTTTAAAAATGCGTAAGATGATTTTTTAACAAGTTCATAGGAATGAAAACAAAATTAAAAATTCCTGAGTAATTACTTTTTAAAGTATCAATTTTATATTAGGAAAGATATATATGCATGTTGCCTTAAATATTGTTATCCATAAGTCAAAACTTAATTCATAGAAAACATACAGTGCATGTTTGTGGTTAATAATCACGCAGGCTTAAAATGTGTAAATAAAATAAATTCAGTTTACAAAATACTGCATTTAAAATTAATTCAGCAAATTACTAAAGTAGCCAGGTTATAAATTCCCAAAGAGAGATAACCCTCTAATTTTGTTTTGCATACCCTCTCAAGAAAAAAGAAACACTTAAAAAAATATATGAAACAATACTAATTAGAACAAATACGACACAGTTTTAGTACCTCACTGGTCAACCGTATTAGGAGAGCTGCAGCCTCTGAATATTTGCTTTGGCTTTTTAAGATTTCAGCACTAAGCAATACACATCTTTCAGCCAATACCATATTCCTAGAGAAAAAAAGGCAAGAAAAATATAATTAGCACTACAATAATATTTTAGTACATCATAGTAACCATGTGTTCAACAAAAGTTTCCAATTCTAGTTTTTAAGTAAAAAGAAATCCATGTCTTTGTTCTCTACTTACCAAAAAAGGTTAAAAAAAAAAACTTCAAAGAATTCTCGTAACTCATCAAAACTTTTTAGCATTGTATAATTTTGTAGTAAGACTAGAATACAAAGTCACATTTCCTGTATGAAAAAAGCTAGAACCCAACTCGTATCTCTGAATCAGCAGTTAGTTAACAAAACTTGCTTTCAGACATAAAGGAATACAAACATTTCACCCAGATTTCTTTTTCCTTCCTTATTGCAAACTCTGGTTATGTGTGTTTCATTTTACTGACTACTTTTAGGAATAATTAGGCATTTTCTCTCTGGTTAGTACCACTGAAATGTTTCACTTGGAGATAGCATGGAGCCAGTGTTGCCTGACTGTTACTGAGAAAAATCTTCTTTGTAAAAACACAAAATCAGTTGATTTTTCTTGTGGACAACTATCATCAAAAATCTAGAGTTAGATTATTTATTCTTCAAAATAATAAAAATAAATGAAAATATTTTTCACTGTGAAATTACAAGATGGAATCCTTTTGTTGAGAAATACAGTTGACCACTGAACAGTGCAGTCAAAAATATGCAGTTGGCCCTCAGTTCCACATCCATGGATTCAACCAACCGTGGATTGTGTAGTACTGTAGTATATATTTCTTGAAAAAAATTCATGTGTAAGTGGACCCACAGGACTTCCCTGGCGGTCCAGTGGTTATGACTCCACGTTTCCACTGCAGGGGGAACAGGTTCAATCCCTGGTTTGGGAACTAAGATCCCACATGCTGCACATCATGGCCAAAAAAAGAAATGGACCCACACAGTTCAAACCTATCCTGTTCAAGGGTCAACTGTAGCAGCAAAGTTTTTCTCATTTTACTTTCTAATTCTTATACAAAAATATACCACTTGACCTTAAAATTACAACCAAAGACTACTAACTTGAAGGTCATTCTGATCAGTGATATTTTAAAAATACATTTCACTACTTTCAAAATTACTGTAGTGATCTGCCATAAACTTTCTACAAATCATGATTTTTTTTAGAGGGTTGGTATTTATGAATATCTGAGAATGTTTTAATGAACACAAAAGACTAACTCCTCCTTGCCAGTACCTACTCACATACTACAATATGCTCAAATATGCTCAGTTCTTAAATCTTCTTAAGTAAACTTTACAAATCTTAACACAATTGTTTTATTTTTATCCTCAGCTATTTCCCCTTGTGATCAGCTATGAAGTCACAAGGCTACCAAGTTCAGGACTTTATATTAATTTGTTTATTAAAGCAAGATTTTAAAAAGTCATTTGTGTCAGGCAGTGGAATTACTAAAGATTCAAGTGTTTCTATGACACAATCCCTATCTTAATGCAGAAACTGACATAAAACAGATAATGAACAGGGTACCATTGATTTTTATTATGATTTGGGGAGATAAAGGAGGGAAGGGAAAGCTTCAAAAAAGAAATGTATAAATAGGATTGCATCAGTTAAAAAGTAGAGCCTGGCATTATAAGGGCATTACAAAAGTAATATTGTATATCCTGTACTTAAGAAAATTTATTTACATTTTAATATTTCTGAGACCAGGGAGTTTCTTAAAATGGATATGTATAACTAATGTAGTATTTTCTAATTTATCCCCAAATATCTATTAAATTGTTGATAAACCTTACCAATTATGGTAACTTAGAAAAAAGATTATAAGTTAAATGCATGTCAGTTAAGTATGTATTTAGAAAAAGCATATAGTCTGCTATGAACAGGAGGACAAAACTGGATTGCCACGGCTTATTTGGCTATCTGGGTCAATTGGTATTTTCACTTTTCTTTTGCACCACTCCGCGTGCATCTCTCCAAAAGCTCTGTGCTTCATGAAGACAAGGAAAATCTTTTCAGAGAAAGGACTTTACTGCTCTGGCTTCCTTAATGCCTCATTCTCATAGTTCTTCTACCTTTTGAATCTCACTTTTTCGGAATCCTTCAAAGGTTCCTCGTTCACAGAAGGCTGTTTCTCCTGTCAGAAACTCCAAATATATTCTCAAACAGATTATACAAAGTATTCTATACAAAGGGCAGGATTTGATACTGGCTCCACCATTTATTAACTGCATACCCTTGGGCAAGTTAAACTCTTTAAGTTTCAATCTCCTTGTCTATCAAATGGTATCCACCATTTCACAGGCTTGTTGTAAAGATTAAATGAGCATGTAAATTACCTTGGCATAGTGGTAAATGCTGAGCACTAAATAAATGTTAATCATTATTACTAGTGTTGTGTTGTAAACACATTGCTATGACTACTACTTCTACTTCAACATTATAGGACACAAAACTGCCTTTGTGTTTCTGACTGTAACCCATCCATTCTACATAGAAAAGTCATATTAATCTTTCTGAAAAATAACTTTTATTATCAAGGCTCTACTCAAATATTCAGTAACTCCTCCATTTACTACTACACAAATCTTAACTACAGCTTAAAAATAATAATAAATGAGAGTTAATGTTCCCCCACGCTGATTTCTCTCAAAACACCTTTCCATATATACAAACCCTCTAACCTAGCCAGGGCTCTATTCCTTTTCAGCAGTAATGCTGTATCCAAAACATTGTTCCTGCCAATCACAATTACTAAAATGTCTTTATGGCTATCAACTACCAACCAACCTTTCTTTCAAGGTCTATTCCTCAAACATACCGTGACACCTTCTCTGGACCAGCTCATAGCCTCCTTTACAGGTGGTGAGTTCTAACTCCCATAGAGTTTCAACAGAACTCACTATGTGTACAAAACATTTCTCATTTTCTTCCCTGGACCATTATTTAACTCTCTGTGTTTGCCTATTTAACAAGGAAAGTTCAAACTAGCTAACTCCTGGCTTAACAGTGGCTAAAGTTAGAGATGTCCCCAAAATATAAATCACCCTCAATAGAACAAATAACCTCAACATTACATATAACAAATTCCTAACCACATACCCAAACAAAATTGGAAAGGAAAGGAAAATGTAGTAAAACCCTAGTTTTAAAAGATCATCTCACCTTATCTATGTCTATATTAACTTGATTTGGGAGCTTATTTAAGTTTAAAGCATAAAAAACAAAGAACCATTTATATCTAATAACCATATAAATGTCAAATTTACCTCTAAATGGATAGAACATAAATATTCTAGTCACCTACTTGCAGATATCCCTGTATGTCTGGATTGCTGTATCCATATAATGTGCAGGGTATGGCCTGGGTGCTCCTGGCTGAAGGAACGCTGACACTGCTGCCATTTCCTAGAGGAAAAGACATTATTTATAGTATTTCAAAAGGAAAATATTATTGTAGTTTAGCATTCAGGAAGTCTAAAAACTGGAATGAAGTTTGCTGAGTTTTTTTATGTATCCACATATATAAATCTGATAGCCTAATGCAGACTTGGAAAATATATGTATATGCTTTTAGTTTCAAAATTCTCTAGTCAAATTCCAAAGTCTGTCATTCAGTATTTAAATGAGTTTTTTCAAGAAGACCTAGTAAACAACTTCAGTCATGGTATATATATAACTATACTTTCAGTCATGGTATATATAACTACCAAGTGAGCCTAGCTTAAGATTTCTGCTACCATCTCCTCCTCATTATTCCCTATTCCTTAATGACTAAAGAACAGACCAATGACAGAACCATATAGAGAGAAACAAAATAAAGTGTGTCTCCTTCCAATGTACTGGCTTCAAAATTTGAAAACAGAGCTCATAACAGCTTGCACTATGCATCTTTTCAGCTACTTATACACCCTATAGTTTATATTCTATATCATACAGAAGGCACAGACACCATTTCTGAGACCTATACTACTGTCAATTTTCTAGGACTTCTTATTTCATTTTAAAAACCCATTCCATTGTTAATACTTCAAATAATATACAATAGTGCTGAAGAATTTTGAAATGAAGATGAGCATGAAGGTTTTGGCTTCCTAGTAAAATATTCTATTATGTCCATACTTGTGGTCTCATGTAGACCAAGTTTTAATAATTTAATTAGAAATAAATGAAACTTTCATACACTGGGGAAAAACTTGTTAATGCCAATCCACTCTTAGGACGAATAAACATTTTTCTGCAACAGTTTTTAAAATAGAAAAAAAATACAGAAATAATTTAATTATCTAAAAAAATAGAATTATCTAAAAACTGAGATGATTAAAGCCTTTAACCTGACAGACTATGTAAGTTCCAAGACAGAATGAACCATATCTGTTTCAGAATACCTCTGTATCCTTAGTACCCAGCAGTGTGCTGCTTTATTGAAGAAACTGAATGAAAATATGTGATTTTCACGTGAAAAAATTTTCCACAGCTCTGAAACATCATATTTTCTTAACTAGTTTATATTTTAACTAATATACATAATGATATACATAGAGATCTATATTATACCCAAAAATCTAATATATATTATATATGGTATGTTATATAAAAATACATTATATTTGCTATATATGAACTATATATACTGCATATATATACATCAATAAGTATACTAAGAAAAACTCCTGTAAGAAAAATAGGCCGCAATTCTAAGTTATTTTCTAATTTCATTCTACAAGAAATTACAAATCAATATACACACAAACCGACAATTTCTAAGGATACAGTGAGAACATTCTGAATGATCACCCCAGGTTACTGCACGATCTTCAGTAATCAACCATTAAACCATTTCTTGTAGTCTACAGTAATGGATTAATACATTTCACAAAGACTTTCATCAAGAACTGGAGTGATCTACTTAACCTTCAGCTAGTTATGACAAATTTAACTACAGAAAAACCACATTTCTCCAAGAATTCCTATTACTGGTTTCACCGTGATACATCTTTTAACTTTATAGTTAAATAACTAAGTATCTTCTTAATTATCATCGAAAAAGCCAGGCAATATAGTCTGTTATCAATTAGCTACTATGTGACTGGTAAATAGGAAAGAGATATTAGCTCAAATGAAATTTTTATTCATTCAAAAATAGTTTTTCTTAGGCAACAGGATCAAATATAGCAAATATAGAATTATAACCTTCAGCAGGAGAGGAAAAAGCTGAGCTTAGCTGTTGCTCAAGCAGGAGCTTTTTTTAATCTGTATTTTAAGAAAATATAAAACGAATGACTACACTTGGTATCTGTGTGTGGTTGGGGGGCTGGAAGGGGCCTCTCTAGAGACTTATGCTCCCAGTCTTGCACAGTTCTTGGTTTAAAGCAGGCTGCGCTTCCTTCCACGCTCACCTTCATGGCAATTACACTGGTTACAAGTTCCTCTTCCCCACCCCAGTGTTCACATATTGTTTTTGCATACTTTTTTTATTCCTTTATTTTTTTTTTTTTTATCTCAACCACTGCGCCACCAGGGAAGCCCTTTTTTTATTCCTTGAGATAAGCTCCTGCCATGCTAACCTGCCTCACACAAACATTTTATGCTCTGGTTACAAACATACATAGGTTTTATGAGACTCTCCCAGCCCTATTTTTCTCTAAGGCCTATTATTTTTAGGGCAGCTATTCTAGACTACAAAGATTTTTAGGTATGCATATATTATGCTACAGCAGCTATGCCTTTATTTTCCAGTGTTAAACTACCTTCTCTCATATAGCTGCTACTAATATGCCTCCATCTAAATGATTTAAATGCAGTATTTATCAGATGCAGATAGAAATGAAAAAGCTTAAGTACCATAAAATCATAGAAAGTTTTTGTCATACTTTCCTAAGATTTTACCAAACTTTCAATTTGCAGATGCATTGTGTACAATTTTGAAATTATAAACTTATAAATGATGAAATAACATTTAAGTGTTTGTGACTTTATATTAGCTCATACTAGATGACTATAAGACCAGAGACTGTCTAGCCAAGGACAATTCACATAATTTTTCAAACACTCTTATTCATAAAGGTAACATATTTTCAGTTCCTGAAGGTTTCTTAAAAGTTAGCTGACTTTTTAAAATTAAAAATACTAAGAAATAGGGCTTCCCTGGTGGCGCAGTGGTTGAGAATCTGCCTGCCAATGCAGGGAACACGGGTTCGAGCCCTGGTCTGGGAGGATCCCACATGCCGCAGAGCAACTAGGCCCATGCGCCACAACTACTGAGCCTGCGCGTCTGAAGCCTGTGCGTCTGGAGCCTGTGCTGCACAACGAGAGAGGCCGTGACAGTGTGAGGCCCGCACACCGCGATTAAGAGTGGCCCCCGCTTGCCAAAACTAGAGATAGCCCTGGCACAGAAACGAAGACCCAACACAGCAAAAGTACATAAATAAATTAATAAACTCCTAGCCCCAACAACAACAAAATACTAAGAAATAAAAAATAGTAATGTAATTTTGCTATTTTAGTTTTACAGTTTAAAATCACCTATTTTATTTTTATAGACATAGTATTAAAATAAATGCAAAAGAGATGACAGTTATTAAACAAGTATCTACATGCTAATTATCAATGAAGTAGAGTTCTTGTGTATTTTTATTCTTTCCACTTTCGTTTATAGCTTGTCTTTAAAAAGATTACGTAGGGGGGCTTCCCTGGTGGCGCAGTGGTTGAGAGTCCGCCTGCCGATGCAGGGACACACAGCGTGTGGGGGAGGGAGCTCACGAGGGGCACGGGCCCTCTCCCTCCTCCAGGGCTGCCGCTCCGCCTTCCGCGCTGCTTGTGTGCCCGTACAGGGCAGACCTCGTTTGTGAAAAGACAGCTGAGGAGACTCCAGCGCTCGCCATGGCCAACGAAAGCGGAAGAAAGGAGTCAAGACTAAGAACAACGATCATATAAATTTGAGGGTGGTGGGGCAGGATGGTTCTGAGGTGCAGTTTAAGAGGCATACACCGCTTAGTAAACTAATGAAAGCCTATTATGAACAACAGGGGTTGTCAATGAGGCAGATCAGATTCTGATTTGATGGGAAGCCGATCAATGAAACAGACACACCTGCACAGTTGGAAATGGAGGCTGAAGATACAATTGATGTGTTTCAGCAGCAGACAGGAGGTATCTACTAAAAAGGGAACCTGCTACTTTACTTCAGAATTCTGTTCCTCCAGACCAAGACTTTCTCAATTTGAAAACTGCAACTTGGTTCCACCACATCCTGACTACCACAATACAGTTTCTCTACTCTTTCATTTTCCCCTTCCCTATTCCTTTACTGTACATAAAGTAACTGGTGTATGTGCAAAAGCATATTGCATTTTTTTAAACTAAATGGCCAATGGTATGTTTTGATCGACATCAAATGGAGATGGGATAGCATACTCAGCAAGTTATTTTGCTCTCACTCTTTAACAACAACAAAAAAAACCCATAAAAATCCTTGCATACCTTGTTGCAAGGAGAATTTTAATATTTTTCATTTATCATTGTAAAACCAAGGACAATTTTATACCTTTTTTGTACATAGCTATTACATGTAGGGCAATCTGTCTTTAAATAGGGATAAATTACTCTAAAAGAAATGAATCCTATAGTTTTTCCTTCAACTTAAGCATCTTGTTTAAATAAACTTCTTGTTTAATTAAATAAATAACTGTAGAAAGTAACAGTGCTAGTTTACTCTTTTCTAAGCACAGAAAGCAGATTATAAATATATTTATGACAACTTTTCAATTACATTAAAAGGTTATAAGGCAACAAACATAGAAAATTCTTTCTGAAACACCCAGGTTTTATACTGATTACAAAAACTAACATAGCCAATGCTTACTGACACCTTATTATATAAATTAGATAGTGTGCTAGGCACCTTACAAAACTTATACCTTATCTAACCCTATGCCATTAGGATTCCCATTTTACAGATGAGAAAACTAAGGCTTAGAGATGTTCAATAACTTGCCTAAGATGAATTTTATTTGCACTGATATCTCCTTCCTATTTACCAGTCACATAGTAGCTAATTGATAACAGACTATATTGCCTGGCTTTTTCGATGATAATTAAGAAGATACTTAGTTATTTTAACTATAAAATTAAAAGATATATCACGGTGAAACCAGTAATAGGAATTCTTGGAGAAATGTGGTTTTTCTGTAGTTAAATTTGTCATAACTAGCTGAAGGTTAAGTAGATCACTCCAGTTCTTGATGAAAGTCTTTGTGAAATGTATTAATCCATTACTGTAGACTACAAGAAATGGTTTAATGGTTGATTACTGAAGATCGTGCAGTAACCTGGGGTGATCATTCAGAATGTTCTCACTGTATCCTTAGAAATTGTCGGTTTGTGTGTATATTGATTTGTAATTTCTTGTAGAATGAAATTAGAAAATAATTTAGAATTGGGGCCTATTTTTCTTACAGGAATTTTTCTTAGTACACTTTTATTGATGTATACATATGCAGTATATATAGTTCATATATAGCAAATATAATGTATTTTTATATAACATTATACCATATATATAATATATATTAGAGTTTTTGGTATAATATAGACCCCTATGTATATCATTATGTATATTAGTTAAAATGTAAACTAGTTAAGAAAACATGATGTTTCAGAGCTGCAGAAAATTTTTTCACGTGAAAATCACGTATTTTCATTCAGTTTCTTCAATAAATTTTTGAGCAGACACTGCTGGGTACTGAGGATACAGAGGTATTCTGAAACAGATATGGTTCATACTGTCATGGAACTTATATGGTCTGTCAGGTTAAAGGCTTTAATCATATCTCAGTTTTTAGATAATTCTTTTTTTTTTGGATAATTAAATTATTTCTGTATTTTATTTTCTATTTTAAAAACTGTTGCAGAAAAATGTTTATTCATCCTAAAAGTGGATTTTCCCCAATGTATGAAAGCCTGTCTCACACCAAAGTACATGTTCTTAACCAATATATAGTCTTAGATCAGAAAAAAACATTTCAAACAATTTTAAATCATTTTAAGAGATCAAAAAGCATCTTCTAAAAAAAAGTTTTTATACTGTGAATACAGTGAAAACTGTAATAAATTAAATAGAAAGTACTAATCAAATCTAAGAAACCAACCCTCACATATGACCATGTTTCAATGCACTAGTTTAAGAAAAATTCATCAAATTATCATAAATGAATTCAAAACCTATAAAGCATTGTATGCTATTTGAGTACAACTTATCCCCAGATAGTTTGCTTGCCATTAAATAAATAAAAATTTCTAAGTCATTTATGGTAGCAGAAGCAAGAAATTATAATACTACAGAATACCAACCAAGGCACCAGCTGCATAAAGCATTGCTTGATCATTAAGAAAATCTTTCTTTGCAGTATGATAGCAACTGTAAGCCAAATCATAATGCTGCACCAAAAAACATAAGTCAGCCATTTTCCTGATTTGAAGCTCTGGAGCTTCTGGTGGATACCTGTAAATACAAATTAAGTTAATAAAGGAATTTACAATTTATGACCTTTAAACCATTAAATATTATAAAATGTCTAAAAAGATACCCAACTGTCCAAAACATGAGAAAAACTGATCCTGTATGATAAGAATTCTACCTCCAAGGAGAGAGTGTCATTTCTCAAAGATATCTGGAAACAGACAGTTACATCCTTATTTATATAATTTATATCCCTATACTGAGAACTTCTCAACAGGAGGCAAGCATTTTCTCTATTGTCAAATTATGAAGTAAATAAATGATCAATTCCATGTGACTCACCTTTATGTACAGCAGAAAAAAAAAAGAAAATCTAAAATGGACTTTATTTTCCCCTAAAACAGGATTTTATATTAAACAAAATTTCTAAATATATGCCATGTCTTAGAATTATTAGACCTCAATACTTTAATATAGTTATTAATGAATACTTAATCTAACTCCATCTTTTTACAAATAGGAAAATAGACCTAAAATAAAGTGACCCTCCTTATTATTTTTAGATATCCAATTACTTATAGTTTTTTAATTTAATATAATTTACTTATGGTCACTATTCTTATCTACCCCAGCTTTGACCAATATGAAACTAAGAAACTAAAGACACAGTCATTTTTTGCAGAATGTCATATAATCAAACACTAATCAGAGTTAAACACAGAAAAACTAAAAACAATAATATTTTACTCACAGCAATCCAGATGTATTTTTTAGCTCATTAATGCTCTTTTCTGGAACTTTACTGCCACTAAACCATTTTTTAGTTGCAGAAAATAAAGATCGACTCAAACCTTTTCTTGATATTAGCTAAGAGAAAAGATTAAACATATTGACAAATATAAGAATTTAATATTTTTCTTTTACATACAAAAGAAAAAATTCTAAATAACTAAAGTTTTAAGAGTGAGCAAATGTGCATTTTAACATTGATTTAAAGAAAACTGTCCAAAATGCTGACGAAATCCCTAGTGAAAATAAATAAGCCTCTTCTAGGATTTAACAGAATTTCATCACTCATAGTAATGTTAATAAACCCTCATATTGGTCTATTTTTCAAACAAAAACTTAAATTCTTTAAATAACTTATACTACTATATTCTCAACTTTACTATTTACTGAAATTTTTTAAAATACTAGTGCAAATAATTAAATCTTACCTGATCATTTAATTGCCGAATTGTTTTCTCTATATGTGGCAAGAGGCCCCGAAATGTGAACTCTTGTATAAACTGTCGAATTCTATCATGATCAGTAAGGGTTAAACATGCACCATGAATAATTCCAGCATTTGCTTTCTTTGTTTCATGTAATGATGAAGCAGATTTTACATGATCTGGGCCATCAATGCTGTTAGAAGAGTCACCAGATGGGTCCAATTGAAGCGGGTGAGTTCTAAAGTTGTTTGGTAAGCCATCTACTGAAAAACAGATCTTTCTTTTACTCTCAGAAAACAACAGAAAATTGTGATATTACTACTATATTACTAAAGAAAAGAAAGAATGTTGGAACTGTTTATCTTTCTGTATTTCTTAAGAAATCTAAAACAATAACATTAAAGTTTTCCCCCTAAAATTTTAGGACCTGGGTTAATACCTGTTACACGTAATAGAAATTTTTTAATTCATGTAAAGAAATGAAGAAAAATAATGTTAAAATATAAAGAATTATTTTTAAATAGCATAACTAACCAATAAGAAAAATTATAACAAAAATTTTTAAAGTTATCACTGTCTAAACTGTAATTTAAAATACAAAAATAAAGCTCTCAAAATCATGTGAATTGGGGGAATAATTAATGCTACACATAATATCTTCCCTTGCTTTCTACCCCAAAAATTTTTTATGAAGCCTGATATATTACTCTTAAAAAACAAATTTTTAAATGTCAAAAAACATCAAACTCAAATAACTCAATAAAATCTTCAGAGGAAAAGCTAACCTGTCCATTATCTTTTTTCATCATGAAAATTCCCCCATCTTTTATGTATAAAGATTTAACAACAGTGCATATTTTCAATCAAAAGAGAAACTTAGAGAAAGTATATCAAGACCTTTGACTTCGTTATCTAATCCATCCAATGAAAGCAAGTTACTATCAGAATTCTTATTTGAAGTTATAGTACAAGGGCCATCTTCATATGATTCCTATCAAAATAAAATTTAAACAGCATTAATGGTTATATTTAATCATGTTTAAGATACCATCAAATTCATCAACAACTATGGTAAATCTCATTTTTTTTTGCTACAGCAACTCTTTTCTTCCAATACTCCAAATTCTTAACTTCTTCCATGTATCATATTCTATCACTTCAATCCACACCTACTATATTCTTAAATTCTGTTTCACATGCAACCTACTAACCTAATTCTTCTGAATTCGAGTTACTTCTATCTCAGTTTTTCTGTTTATATGTGATATGCACATGCTTATATGAAACCTGTATATATATCTATGTAAGGAATAATGGCAAGACAGATGGACTACTAGAGTCAAGCAGGGGTAAAAAAAGAAGGATGAAAAAAAAAAAAAGAAGGATGGTATGGAATCTGCTGGATCACAGATGCAGCGTTAATAGGTTGGAGTGCATTCTGAATACACAGAAGTGTTTTGGAGAAATATCCAATGCAAAAAAAAAAAAAAAAGAAAAGAAAAATATCCAATGCAACGTTTACTTGTAAAAGGGGCACTGATTTCAGCCAACAAAAAAAACTTTAAAAATACCCAGACTACTCCATAAGACCACTAATACTATGAGGTATTATTCTGAGTGCCAAATTTTGGGGAAAATATATAAACTAGAACTTAATAAGAGGAACGTGATCAGGACAAGAAACAGTCTAAAAACAACATTTAAGAAAGAGTTGAAGAAACAGTATATTTAGTCTAGAAAAATATTTTAAAAGACATGAGAGCTATCATGTATAATTTGAAAGTTGTCTTAATGGAAAACTGATATGGTCCCTATAGGATTGAGTATAAGCAAAGGGAGAAAAATTCTGGTTGATCCTCAAGCTGCTCAGACATGGAACAGGTCACCTGAGAAGACAATGAGTACTTTTACTAGATGAGGTCATTTATAGGTTTAAAGGAAATTAAAGCATTATAACAGGGGTTGGATTTGACAACCTTTAAACTATCCTTCAATCCTGGGCTTCTAGGATTCTAAGCTGTAGAATTTCTATAGCTCTGTCTTCTATTAAAAGTTCTCCAACTGGACAATCTGACTTATTATGTTCCCTTTCCCAACCTAAGATGGCTGGATTCTAAATTGAATATTTCAATACTATTCCTATTCTGAGTGTGGCCCTGAAACATCATTTAAAGTTCCTTCACATCCAACTGGTTCTTTTCTCTCAGACACCTTTCCCCAGCATTATCTTAAAGAAGGTCAACAATTATCTCAATATTAAAGTGAATAAAACTGGATTAAAAATTCCATATATAAGAAAGAAAAGGCAAATAAACAGATTATTAAACAATATTTATATTAGAACATCAAAAACTACATGAACTTTCTAATTCATATTTCTTAAAATAATATCACATCAAGTACATAATGTAGTTTAACTGTACAAAATATAAATATATTTTCCATTTACTTAAGAAATCCTCTTTCTAAACAAAAAAAAGTCAACTCTTGATTATCTGAACTAAGCATAGGAACTTGGCATTTGGCCACTACCAAGTGGCATAAAGTTCTACCTTAGAAGTTGGACAGAATGTGAAACCTTACACCCACACGCATTAGCCAACAGACAACAATTAACATTAGTCTAGAACTCTATATTAGAAGAGTTGATTAGAAAGAAACAAAACTTCCTGGAAATTCAAAAGAAAAGAAAATCAGAGGAAAGTTAGGGAAAAAAGCCCACCCACCTAAAAAGTATGAGCTCCAAAAGGTGGCCATAAGAACAGCATGTTGAAAATGAAGGAAGGCAACCCCAGAGCATGTGGATAATAAAGAATTGACTGTAAGCATTCATAATGAATTAAATGTACAAGCCAAAAATTCTATTCTCTACATGTTTGTTTAATCAATCTAATTCAATTCTTAATGTATAATTCACTTTTCATCATTTTTTTTTCTCTTTTTTTTTTTTTGGCTGGGCCCCGCGTCATGCAGGATGGGATCTTAGTTCCCAGAGCAGGGATCAAACCCATGCCCCCTGCAGTGGAAGCATGGAGTTTTAACCACTGGACTGCCAGAGAAGTCCCCACTTTTCATCTTTTAAGAATACAATCAATTAACACTGATATTATATACCTGAAAGGTATACACATAAGGGATTACTGCAGTTGGTTAAAAACAGCTTCTGAACTACTGACTTAAGAGCTCACATACTGATGGATCAAAACTAGCCAGATTCCACAAAATAACTATTAGTAATTCTACAAATTCTACAGTGATACCATTAGCCATAAAACTGAAATACAGCTTTTGTAGTTTGCTTCATTGTTGTTTTTTACATATACCTGGTTTTGAATACTATTTTTCTGGAGATACTGACTCCAAGGATCTGGTATCTGTTCATCTGACGCTCGATTAGGTGTTCGAGAATTAATTTTAAGTAAATAGCAACCCTGAGTTCCATATTTCTGTTTCATTTCTTCATAAATTGATTCAGCTCTAAAATAAAAAATGGAAAAGTTTGTAGCCAATAGGGAGCAGACCTTAGGCAATAATAGATATTAAAATAATACAAAAACCGTGAAAAAATAGTCCCCCCAAAAGAACAAAAAGTTAGAGGTAGAATAATTTAAAAAACTAAAAGTTCATGATCCTAACTGAAATTTAGCTAGCTTGGTTGTCACCTTAAAGCACAATTACCAAAGTATGCGTCATGGAATAAAATTTTGCAGGATACTCTTATGTTAGTCAAACAGAAAGTTTTGGTGGTCAAGCTAGTTTGGGGAACTACAGTAAGCAAGCCAACCAGTTTCTTTTGCAGCAGACCACCTCAGAGCCTTCCATTTGCTAATATGTACTGTGAATTTCCAAAGAGTGGCTTCAAACTTATAGATCAGAAACTCTTTCAACTATGTGAACTAGTCTGCAGGAAATACAACTTTGCGAAATTCTGTCTTAGAGAACATTTATCAAAAAATGTAAGTGCTAAATAAAAAAGTATAGCACCCCCCAAAAATTCATCTTTCACTGCTAGAGTTTACCCTTCCCTTAGCTGTCTCCAAAGGGACACAGTTCAGAGGAAGAAAACCGAGAAAACGCAAGAAAAGCAGCCAAAATATTTATTATATAAAAATCCACCCTTTTTCTTGCAAAATTTTTAATAGCTGGATCCATGAGCTAATCTCAGATACAACAAAAAGCACTTGATTTCCTTACTTTTAGTTAACTAGACTTGCTAGTTAGTGGCAGACAAGACACTTCAAATGATAAGTCAGCCTAAGAATCAAACAGTACATTCTGATGGAAAATGAAATTTTGGTACATAGAGCTAACCTAATTTAAATAGCTTTTTTTTTTTTTAACCAAAAAGCACATGGATAATCCTATATCACATTCAAATGCAGAAGCTAATACTATACAAATAACAAGCCTAACAAATAATTAAATCATATTACACACTATAAAATGAAAGCTGGATAAATAAAATAGTTATAAATTTGTATAAACACAGATATAAGTATACGTGTATGTATATACACTCAAGTACAAAAAACTAAACATCTACTTGCTTTACCAATGACACTGCTAAGCATAAGAACCACTGATCTAATACTGCAATTATCACTTAAACATCCTAGTTATAACCATCCAATGTGGAAGATATATACCATATTCAAATGATAGAAACTAATTTTAATAGCCAGTTCAAATTATTTCTATTTATATAGTACACTTTATCCAATAGGCTACAGATTGTTTATGATGTCAAAAAAATTCTAAAGATTTGTAACCCTCAGAACAATTCTGTGGTCTTAGAGAGGAAAATTTATTTTAAAACGATGGATTGTGCTCATAACAAGGGCAAGAAATAATTATTTAATTGCATATCCTAAACAGCATTGAGATATCAGAGTAACAGTTTGAAACAACAGATTAATTTGATCCACATCTTGAACCAAAATTCAAAATAAACTGCAAAGCCACAAAAGTAAAATTGTTTTAATATTATCTTATTTTTCAAGAACTCATCTTTAAAGATATCTATTCTCTTATCCCAAAGATAAAAGGACTATGGCAAATCACTAATAATGAACATTAAAGGGAACATAAGAAAGAAATGCTTGGATGTTTCTCAGACTGTGAAAAACATCAAGGCTAAATATAAAGTGATGAGAAAGTGAAGAGTGGAAAAAGCAGTGCCTATAAGCCAGGAATTGAAAAGTCAGAGGAAAACTGGGAAAGAGAAAAGAGAAAAAATGAGAAATAATATTATACAAAGTAAGAAATAAGTGAAGACCTATAGGTATAAAATGGCAAGCACTTGTGAACAAAGATTACAATAAGAGAGATATACATTGAAAGAAAATTTTGGGTAAGCATATGAAATCTAACATAAAATGATGTAGCTGTTGAATATAACTCCAAATAAGAGATATAGTTAAATGTTTTATTAATGAATTTTTACTTTCTTGGATGAAAAATATATCAAAAACTTAAGCCATGTCCAAATCAACATTAACTCATTTAACAGGAAATTATTTAAAATTTAAAAAATAAAAAAAGCTTACCTCTGTTCATCTCCTGCACTTACATCATGTAAAAGTACATAATATTTAAGTGTATTTGGTATAAACCACTTGGGGTAGGAATAATCATTGTTGTGCTGAATTCGATGCTGTTCTTGTGACAACTTTGAAAACTGTTCCATAGGTTCAGCTTCACTAGACGATGTCACCAACATACCTTGTAAATCATATTAAGGTAATTATCACTTATCACTTAATAATAAATATTATCCTATTAATATAAACTTTAGGGAGATATTTTTTGAGCTAAAAAAATCTGATTTTACAGGTTTTCCTACAAGCATAAAACATTGATAATTTCTTCAACATTTCTAAGTAATTCAAGGTTCTAAATAGTAAAGCTATTTTGTTGGTAGTTTTTTAGATCATTTATATATGTAATAAGGAAATCCATGAAAAAATGGACAATATGAAAATTGTGCAACCATCAACATAATGAAAAATTCTGCTGAATCTTGCTTCTCTCCATTCCATCTCACTGTGATCTCATATTCTATCCCATCCCAACTTTTTACTGTAACTGCATTAAGGAAATGAAAGTCATAACTGTCAAAGTAGGTTAATAGCTATAAAACAGATTACTAAAAAAATGGATAACTGTTTTTAAATATGAGCTTTTGCATAAGCGATTAATTTTGAGGCAATCAGCAAAAGCAGTTAACACCGACAGTTTACATTTTTTCTTTCTAAAATAGCTTAAAAACATATTAAGCATGAAATTTTCAAGTTGGGTGATAAAGAAAAATAACCAAGCCCTTAGTATTCTTATTTTATAATCAAAAATTAGTTACACCAGTCTTATATCTAGGATGCCATTTAACAAAGAAAGCAATAAAACTTGTAGCATCATCAATAAAAAATAATTTCTCCATCTCTATATCCTCTCAACAATTTTGCCTTCATATAACTCTTTCTGAGATTAATAACTTCCAAAACATTTGATTTTAAGAGAACATAAAAGTCAAAGGATACATGCTAAATAGTGGTTCAGAAATTCATGATCTGATGCTGGCATCGACTGAAGAAAGGTCTCTCTGTAAGACTCAAACCATGGAGTGGTAGCTAAAATTAACAATAAATAAACCAGTTAAAAGTCCTCAGTAGAATCAGTTTACAACAGACAAATTTCAAGTCCATTTTCCTAAAAGATATGAAACATCATTTCTAGCAATACACAAGCATTTTTCACTTTTGCTTTAAGACGCATATGTGATGTATGTGTATAAGCCATACACACAAATATATTCATACATGGCAGTATATATATTTGCAAAAATAAAACTGACCTATTCCTAAACCTACCCAATGATCCCACAGCTTACTTATTAATGCTTTCAATATTACCTACATGAATAATCAGATTTTAGAACTAAAGTTCTGTATCCCTGCCACTAGTCATGTTGTCATAAGGAGCTCCTTTTCATAAATGGTATTATTTCCGAACAGTGGTTCTCAACCAAGAGTGATCGTGACCCCCAGGAAACATTTGGCAATGTCAGGAGATACTCTGAGCTGTCACAACTAGGGATAGGGAGGGGGTGCTACTGGCATCTGGGAAATAGGTCAGGAATGATGGAATGATGCAGTACAGCCTACAATGAGGAGAACAAGACAGCACCCCCCGACCCCAGCAAAGAATTATTTGTTCAGAATGTCAACAGTGGTGAGGCTGCCAAACCCTACTTTATAATTTGATTACTTGAGTATGATAGCAACTAAACCTCTTCAAATGGAATTTCAAAGCATACTTACCTTATAATCAAATACAAAGACGTGTGTTTTCACTTTTTGTATACATGTATATGATGTGATTCTTAAAATTCAAATCTCTCTTGCTCCATGCTAAGCATTTTACATTAAAACTATTCTAATGTTAAAAATTTGAATTTATTTAAACTTAGTCATTTCATTAGGTTTAAGCAGATTATCTAAATCACAGTTTTACTAAAAGGATACTCCATTCCTATTTACTTATGCTGACTATAAAACCTTGTGTACTTTTTTGTCTTATTCTTAGAATCACTGAAAACACAGCAAGTATATTTTCTGTTTACATTATAATACTACATTAAACGACTGGGAAGGTTGAAGAAAAAAAGCTATTCATTTTGACCAAATAGCATATCCAACCTGGTGCCATATATACAAAAAAACTTTAATTGCAAAAATGCCTATGAGAATAACCCACATATTGTTTAGGAGGGCTATTACAAAAATCTCATGTTCATTGCTATAAAAGAGGAAAAACATTCCCAGAAACAGTACAATATATATGAAAAGTGGCAAAAATCGGAGAATGAATGACAAGGATTAGTCTGTTAAAACAGGAAAGCAATTTTCTTACCAACCAGTAAATATATCTTCCCCCCAAATGAATCAAAATTAGTCTCTAACTTGAAAATTAGTATTAACTTTCATTTAATCCAATGCCAAGAAAATATAAAGATTAGATAATGAAAATTTTGCTTAAAGAAGAAGGAATCTCCACAGATGGGGGAAATGACTTTATCAGCTTTGATTATGTTTCTGTTTGTTGCTTCAATGATGCAACATTAACAAATTATTAACAAATAACAGTAAGTTGTAGACATATGTAGACATATAAAATGTAGACATATGGAAAGGGGTTTGTTTCACGGTGGGCTGGGGACTTCTGAATAAACAAATTAGGTCTTCCAAAACAGCTATCCTTTGCAACACTATCTGGAATAAAAGACTAGAAAACCTACATGTCCGTCGGGGGGGACATTAAATGGAGGCACTATGCAGCTTTAAGAGAAAGGGGAAAATCTCTATATATTACTATGAAGTGCTCCCAGAATACATTAAGTGAAAAAAGACAACAGCAGAGAAGTATACATTTTTGTGAAAGGGAAGAAGATACAGAAAGCCACACATGTATTAGCTTATATTGTCAAAGAGAAATAACAGAAGGATAAATGCCACCAACAAATGCCATCATGTGTCAGAGAAAGAAGAAAGAACAGATAAGAAAGGGGAAGGGCCTGAACAGAAGCTAGACCTCTGCAAATGTACCTTGTTTCACAGTTTTGACTTTAGAACAATATAAATGTCTACATAACTAAAATTAAAAAGAAAAATAGCAAGTACACACATGCAGGAGTTCTTAAACGGAAATAATACTTTCTAAATACTGGTGCAAGAAAACACTCGGTACTCAACAAAGAATATAAGGAGCACAGGAAAATCTTCTAAATGTATATGGCAGAAGTGGGTTTTATCCTTCAGGTAGGTCACATTCAGGTTGATGAGGTAAGTTTTTCCCTCAGCCACATGTTTCCTTGAAGGGCTAGAAGTCTCCCTTTATTTTTCTTACATGTCAATAAGTCTAGGGCATCCTTCTTTTTTGCTTTTTCTAGTGACATTTTTGAAGAAAGTAGAAAAAAAATAGTTTATTAATTTTTTTAATATTAACAAAAGACTAACATTTAGTGACAATTCTCTTCCCTTAAAAATTCTCTTGTACTTATTTTGGGATGAAATCGGTATTTTGTTCATACTCCTTTCCATCTCTACATGTTCTTTGGTTGGAATTGAAACAGCAACCATGTTATCCTACCAGTTCAAGTTTCTCTATGCAGAATGTACTTTTCCCTTGGTAAGAAGGGTAAGGAAGGCAGCTAAGAGCTGAAAAACAACATAATGCTCTATACCCTCCACTCACACTCATAAAATGCAGCCCTCTCTCTCTCCCCATTTCTTCTTTGTTCCCTTCTTAGTGCCAGTAGCTTCAGACACAGAGTTACTAGTGTTCCAATACATACCTAACAAGGGCTGCCAGCAGTGAGCTAGACCTAGAGCTAGACCTAGAGCAACTCTGGTCTTCTTTCTACTGAAACCAAATACTATCACTAGAAATCCCAAACCTGCCAGTGAAAAAGACTGACTACCCTAAACATAAATGTCACCTGTAAATCACATATTTTCCCTTTCTAATCATTCACAAAAGTTGAAAGTACCAGAAAACCACCATTCAGACTAAACAAAATAGCACTAAGAAATATTACAAATTCCACACAATGTTGTCACTTAAGATTATAACTTTAAATAAACAGTAGTACCAAAACTTAGTATATTTCAGAATGAAAATATTCAAGTAAGGAAAAGAAATCAGATAATTAGATGCTGTATAATTATTTAATTCTTTAAAATACAGTTTCAAGGTCAAAAATACTTGACAACACAGTGATTATCAGAATATATGGTTTAATTCAGAGTATCTTAGACTACAAAAGCACCAACAAACTAAAACCAGAACTCATATAAAATTTATGAGCATTTTGCAAATCAAATAATCTTAAATAATATGAAGAGCTAAGAAATACTAACCTTGTATTTTAACAACAACCTTGAGAACTATCCTTGAAGAGAATATTTCTAATCAAGTGTTTTCAGAAAAATCAGCAAAAATCAAAGTATTCTAAAGAGATGAGAGTCATGATTACTTATGCCCAATTATTAAATTTCTCACACACCACAGGAGAAGACTTTTTAAAACAGGTTGTCCTTTATTGAAACTATATTCCTTGTAACCCTCAGTATATCAGGAAAAATAGTCACTGCATTTACTATCTGGATCTAACTGACCCTTGATATTTTATTGTATTTTTAATTCATTTTACAAATAATTTACAGAATTAAGAGTACAACCATAACAAACTTTTTAATAAATTTTAGTAAAGCAAACTCAAATTGTATTCCATATATTCCCCATTTTAAAGATACATGCCTCAGTTAGGCAACGTTTTTTGAATGCAACTAACTGTTCATCAACTATCATGCACAAACCTAGAACACATCCATCATGTAAATACCAATTCCAGATTCAAACACATCTCTAACAACTTCTAGTTTATCATTACTTCTGTTTCTTCTTGCACTTGCATAGTCAAGGTGCAATATTTTGGAAAAATGTGATGGCTCATATTTGCTGAAAAGAAAAAGGTCATTCTATTTGCTCCATCACTGCAAAACGTTTTCATTCTTTAGACTTCTAAACAGCAAACAGAACGATCAAGCTAATAAATTTTTTACTTCTACATCATCTAATTCTTTCAGATTACCTTCATACACATACCTGCTTTCAGCATTTGTCCACTTACAAACTGTATCAAGTAAATTTTGTTACACAAACTTATGATCATAAAAGATGAAAGAATATGGTCACATCCTTTAACAAAATGGGATGGTCTAGGTTATCATCTCAAAATATTGTGTGAAGTCTTTTCTGCTAAATTAGTGATTAGCTGGATGAAAATACTGTATTTTCTTTTTGTTCTTAGAAATACATTGTTCACTCATCAGTTCTTGAGCTTGAGGAAAATTGTCCCAGATATTGTCATCTGAAGACTCACAGACTGGGATTTCTGTATATGATCAATTTCACCATTGTCATCAGAGTCCAATAAAGTAGGTAGCCACTAGCCACATGTGGCTAGCGGGCACCTGAAATGTAGCTTGTCTGACTGAGGTGTGCTGTAGGTGTAAAATACACATAAGATTTCTAAGACAATATAAAAAAAAGAATAAAATTTTCCACTTATTACATTTGAAATGATAATATTTTTTCGTGTGTATATATATATAAACTGGAATTAAATTAAATATATTATTAAAATTAGTTTCACCAGTTTCTTTTTATATTTTTTTTTTTCGGCCACAATGCGCAGCTTGTGGGATCTAGTTTGCCTACCAGGGATTGAACCTGGGTGCTCGGCAGTGAAAGCACAGAGTCCTAACCACTGGACCACCAGGGAATGCCCCCTTTTTACATTCTTTATTGCAGCTACAGAACACTGAAAATAATGTAAATGGCTTACATATTTCTATTAGACAGTGTTAGTCTAAAATGCTATATGTCCGGCTTCCCTGATGGCGCAGTGGTTAAGAATCCACCTGACAATGCAGGGGACACGGGTTCGAGCCCTGGTCTGGGAAGATCCCACATGCCGCAGAGCAACTAAGCCCGTGCGCCACAACTACTAAGCCTGCGCTCTAGAGCCTGTGAACCACAACTACTGAGCCAGCGCACCACAACTACTGAAGCCCGCGCACCTAGAGCCCGTGCTCCACAACAAGAGAAGCCACCGCAATAAGAAGCCCACACACTGCAACAAAGAGTAACCCCCGCTCGCCGCAACTAGAGAAAGCCCGAACGCAGCAACAAAGACTCAACACAGCCAAATATAAATAAATAAATTTATATCTAAAAATAAAAGAGTAAACACAATAGGGACTTCCCTGGTGGTCCAGTGGATAAGAATCCGCCTTCCAATGCAGGGGATGCAGGTTCCATCCCTGGTTGCGGAACTAAGATACCACATGTCGTGGGGCAACTAAGCCCATGCAGCGCAACTACTGAGCCTGCACACCACAACAAAAGATCCTGCATGCTGCAACGAAGATCCCACGTGCTGCAACTAAGACCCAACGCAGCCAAATAATAAAATTTTTAATTGCTTTAAAAAAAAAGTAAACACAATAGACAGTAGATGACAGGATAGATAAAAGTTATCTCCGTTTTAGAAAAATGAGACAGAAATGCTAATAATAGCAGTAGCTGAATGGAAAAAAAGATAATAGGCAAGGAGTGGAGTGTAAACAATCTGGAACAGACCACCACAGGAAATAACTGTATATAAGGAAGATTCTTTCAATTCCATCATTGTGTCTTTCCAATTACTGTACTAAGGAACACTAGCTTTAATTGACCAATCTGATGAAGAAAACGTGGCACTGTTAAGCCAAGCTTATGAGGTAAATATCTAACATGTATTTCATAAATAGAATGCATGAAAAGTATGATGACTCACATTAATGGTAAAAACTAGAAGCGTATTTCTAGACAAACAGAGAATTAATCTTATTTACAATGGATAAAACCACTCTCATATCTCCAAAGAGAAGTATTCTGTTATAACAGAATCTTATTAAAATGAATTCAGTCCTTCATATCACATTCCCAGTCTTCAAGATCAACATAAAAATAAAGCTAAAGGGAGGTGCCTTAAGTAGCAGGGAAAGAACTTGAACAAACTGTTTTCTTCTGTAGTTTGTCCTAACCACTTGGAATTCTTTTTTAAAATCTGCCTAAGGAGTTCAGCTATAGTAATGCCTCCACCCACTTTTAAAAGCAAATGGCACTGAATCTTTCCTTATGTGGAGATGTTGGCAGGGACCTGAGAATGTAAGTAATATAATTAGATAAAATTTCTCACAACTAAATCATGACCACATTGTTACTATAAACTATCTATACCAAACAACTTTAATAAACTATAAAAAAATAAATATGCCAATCCCTAACATACAGGCAACCAGACACTGGATTTGAGAATCTTTCTCTAAAGATAATTAAATGACCCCAAATAATTCATAGTGAGAAGGGACTTCCTTGGTGGTCCAGTGGTTAAGACTTCGAGCTTCCAATGCAGGGGGAGCGGGTTCACTCCCTGGTCACGGAACTGAGATCCCGCACTCTGCGCAGTGCGGCCAAAAAAAAAAAAAGAACTGTGAGTAATAAAAACTGGGCAACTCTCAAGCCTATTCACAGCCTTACCACCCAATAAAGAAGTCCACAAGATGACAAACCTTTTTATGCCCAATCAGGGTTATAATACCTCAATTTGAAATAGAAAATAATGCCAAAGGCTTACCAGACATTTAAGGAAAGTTTCCAACATGAAAAAGAGAACAAAACAAACTGAAAAATAATACAAATGAAAGAAAAAGCATAGGATAGAAGAAAACTTAAAGACTTAAAAGAAGCCAACAACAATTTACTAATATCCTTTTCAGACATTCATTCCTCAAAAATTTTACCTTCCACACAACTTTTCTCAGGAAACCGCTGGAGATCCTTCACCAAATCAACAAAATACACCAAAAAAGATATGAATGAGAGGCTACAGAAAAGGGAAAGAAATCTCCAGAAAGGCAGCAGTGGAGCAGGCCTTGGAAAGCAACCAGACCACGACTGAGTAGAACAGTGTTTTGAAACTTTTATTTCATTATCTCCCCCCATGAGCCTTTTTAGACATTTTTCTAATTGATCATTCTCCCCAAAGAATACTTAAAAATATTCTTAGATACTTAGATACACTGTGTATCCATTTACAGACTGTGGTACTTTGGAGAGCCACAAACCATTATAATATCTAATATTTTTGCTCCCCAAGTACCAAATTTTCACCCCATTGAGGGATGGTATCATTCCCCATTGAGAATGCCTGGAATAGAAAGAGAGAAGACTTCAGGAAGGAGATCTTAATAAATGGATTATCTCATAAATTAATCTGTCAAGGGGAAAATCTTACTGAGTGAGAGGCTATTAGAAGTCTGAGGGACTAGTAAAAAATACAAAGAACTCTGGGCAAGTTGTTTTTAAAAAAGCAATTACTAAATACTGAAAAAAAAAAAAGAGCTGTATAAGAATGAACTGAAAGCCCAACATTCGGCTCAGCAGTGAAGAAGTGAATACTCAGTCACAGTACTGTAAATAGTGAGTATTAATCAAAAATTATAAAAACTGCATTAGGGAGATGGAGGAAGGGGAGTAATTAAGCTAAATCTTCATCAATTATAATGAGAAATCAATAAATAAAATTTTAATTAAGCCATAAATAGCCATATAAAAATATTACTTAGAAACACGAAATGAATACCAGAGAAAAGAGTTGGTGGGGCAGGGGTGCAGAGAGCAGATCAACTGTTGCTTGTTCCTCTCAAGTCTTTTTAGCATTATGTCTCTGTGTATATATCATTCTGATAAATTAAATTTTTTTTATGTTAAAGGTATATAAGCTTTGGAGATTAGGAAAATATTTTCAGTATAGAAAAAGATAATTTTTTTAAAATACGATAGTTAATCCTTCTCTGTGTGCCCCTCAGCACTTTGGCATATTGGATATGCCATATCTCTATCACAACATATTGTCATCTTAAGATACTATAAATTCGAATGTATTATAATCATTGACCAGATATATGACTAATATATGAAGTTATATATAGCATCTCATTCATCTCTGATCTCAATGCAAAGCATACAGTAGGAAATCAATAAATATTTGTTGCATGTATAATAAAAATGTTAAAGTCCCTATAAAATAGAATCACAGGATTAAAGGTCTAGAAGAGGCCTTAAGACATAATCTAGCCAATTCCTCTTGTTTTCAAAGAATAAAACTGATTCTGAATAAGTGACTTATTCAAGTTATCCAATTAATTACTGGATAACTGGCCCTTGATTCATTGCCCTTCACATCTCAACATCAATTTTCCATTGATGACAGAAACAGTTCAAATTCCACTGCTTTCTCCCAGAAATCTGCAAATTTTGCCTCATGTTGAAAACATGTTATGCCAGGAACTGCTTAAAATATGTATCCTGAAAATGGATTCTTTTGATTTACAAAGATAACCATAATCTTCTAAACTTAGTCTTATTAAGTTAACTTGCCTTGCTGGAATTAAAATTAGAGAGAAAGAAGAAAAATTATAAACATTTAAACAAAATAAATCTACAAATACTTCTAACCATACAAGTGCAACCAACTAACTTCAGGATTTAAAACACGCCACTTAATTTCTCTTTGTATGTTTGGAAAAATCTTTAAATATGCAATTAGGAGGTATTAAAGTAATAGATTATGAGTTATACTGATCTAAGATTATTTTATTAGGCTGCTAAAATATCCTAATTAGATGATGTACTTCTTTTTTTTTTTTTGGCCGCACTATGCAGCCTGCAGGATCTTGGATTGAACCTGTGCTCCCCTGCAGTGGAAGCGCACTGCCCTAACCACTGGACTGCCAGGGAACTCCCAGATGATGTACTTTTAATCTTTCCCCTCTAAAAATCTATCCCATGTCTCCCCATTAAGTCTTTTTCATACTGGAAAAGAGTCACACCAACCACTGCTAACTCACTTTACAGAGTATTACATAATTTTACCTACCAAGCCTATTATGAAAACATTTATCATTCAAATCAGATTAAGATCAAATATTTATTTATATATTATAAACATTTCCTCCACTTAGCGCTAAGCAAGATAAAAAATATAATAAACTTAATGCTTTTTATGTAATCACAGTATTACTTAATGTCACAAGAGAATAGTTTTTTATCTACTCTTAGTTCTTTCATTCAAGAAATATTTATTATGCTTATGATCTAGGTATTACTTTAGATACTAGGAATAAAATAAAGAGCCAAAGTTCCTGCCCTCAAGGAGCTTGTATTAACTTTACAATTAGAACTACAAAAAAAATTTTTCATTATGAAAAAGTAAAGTGAAATCACATAATTCATAGTTATTTGAATGGCTGCCTGCTTACTTGACTGTAACCTCCTCAAAAGCAAGGACTTTTTTTTTCAACATTGTATTTCCAGGCTCTAGCACTCAGCAAGCACTTAAGTGTTGAATGACTTCCAAGTTATAGAATTACCTTTTCTAATAAAAAGAAAACGTCATTTTAAAAACAATGATAAACCTTATTACATACCACTGATGTTGAGGTCGTAATCTCCTGCCGTAATCACATTTGCTACTAATCCTTCTGCAGGCTGACTGCCAGAAACAACGTCATTCAAAAGCTTCCGAATGGCTCCAGGCTGAGGTGGTTGGGTGATAATGTTGCTTACTGCTATCTTCAAGTTTTTGATTATGTGAAGCTGATTATTGGGATCTCTCATATGAACTTAAAAAGAAAAAAGAAAAAACCTTGAAATTATTTCTATACAAAACATAACAGGCCAACTATTACCACAATAATAAACTGGGTTAATGGTTTATAGAGGATGCTCAATTTGGAAACCAGAAATTCCAAGTGGAACAGTCTTCGAGAATACAACTGACTTACAACATTCCATTATACACCAAAAGGGCTAGCTAAACAGTCTAACCTTCCTCTCCCACAATGCTACTGCTCACAACTACTCTACTCTAGGTCCTCTCCTTCCTCTTACGTTAGAGTTGCCAGGGACCAACTACCATCCATACCAAATGTCTAATTCTCACCTCACCCTAAGGCTGGTCCACGGCAGTGTGAGGTCTATGGTATCAACACTGAAAATAGGAAAAGGGCAGAAAGGGAATTAAATGCTGCATGCAGGCTTCCTCTGCTTCTCCGATAGCAAGGCCTCCATTCTCAGCCCCTATTCTAGTATCATAAAAATCAATGCTGCTCTGGTGCTGGATGTTGACAGTGAGGGGAGGCTGTGCGTGTGCCGGAACAGGAGGTATATGAGAACTCTCTGTATTTTCTGTTCAGTCTTGCTGTGAACCTAAAACTGCTCTAACAAATAAAGTCTATGAAAAAGAAAGAAAGGAAAAAAAAAAAACAATGCCCAGATCCCTTCTTCTAACCCAATACCTCCTGCCTCCTCTCTGCCTTGGCTCAGTCTATGGGATTTATAACCAGTGGTTCAGGGCTTCAAGGCCAAGGAACAGGTTCTCAGGCGACTGTAGCAAGACAGTGTCCACGGTGCACAGAAGGAAATGTGAGCGTATTTTTTCTCATAAATATAATAAGACAAGATGATTAGTTGCCATGGTACTATAAGAAGCAGTCCACTGTATTGATTAAGGGCCCAACTTTTGGAGTCAGACTTTATTTGAAATTCCAACCCACCACTTATTAACTGGGTTACCCTAAACAACTTTTAAACTTTCCCATGCTCAATTTCTTCATCTATAATATATAAAGAAAGTAATGTACTTTACAAGGTTATTTGAAGGATTTAGGTGAGATACTCTTAGAAGACACAGTAAGTGTAAAGCACTCAGCACAAGCCTGACACATGACTGTATAGTTAAGATGGAGGCAGCATGTACAACATACTCTATTTCAAGTACATCATGGATCATATACAAATACGAGGCACTTTTTGGAAAACTGACTATGGGTACCTACCCATTAAAAACTGACGTTATTTTCACCAATGGAAAACACTTTATACCAAACTTTTAAGCTCAAGCCCGCCTACATTTTAAATAAAGCTACATCTGTTGAAAACTGTCTTCCTAAAAAAAAAAAAAAAAACTGTCTTCCTAAATTTCCTGTGTGTTCTGTTGACTTCTAAATCTTTAATTAAAAGACATTAAACAAAAATCTTTTAAAAATACTATATGTGGCATGAATATGTGTACTTGTATTGCAAAACTAAATATATGTACAGAAAGTATACACGCAAATTCCATTATAATGATTACCTATGATGAAAGAAGGAAAGAAATGGGACTGAGGAAGGGTAAAAAGGTGAATTCAGCTCTATCTATAATGTTTCTTTTTAAAGGAAAGGAAAAGATACAAAGCAAATATGACAAGATTTCATTGGCTCTAGGTAATGAGGACCTGGATGTTTCTTGTATTCTCTGCATCCATCTGTAATTGTTTTCTAAATTATTTAAATAAACATATGCAGGCCTCTCTCCCTAATGAAACTTCTCAGCTGGTCTAACTATGAAACAGAGAGACCAAAAATCACAAAAATACTATGGTACATTTCTGATATTTTTAGAGTGTACTTTACAAGTACTTTCCTTGAAGGGTCGATCCATAATTGTCAAATAACATAAGTAGCCATGTATGGATTAAACCTCTTTCAAAATTTTAAATTGACTCTAGTATCCAGAAGTGTTAACACGAAAAGGTTATTCTAGTTGTGCCCTATATTCAGAACGGGTTAACCAGTTATTACGTTATTAGTTATTGGGTAATCTTACTAATAATCCAGAAATTAGTTATTATGTGTGGCAGCCAGACTCTGAAATGGCACCCAATGATCCCAGTTATTTCCTGGTATATACTCTGGTGGAGTCCCCTCCCACATCCCAGGACTGGTATGTGTGACCAATGGAACACAGCAAAAACAATGGTATACTACTTCTGAGATAAGGTTGTAAGAGTTCAGGGCTCCCCTGGTGGCACAGTGGTTAAGAATCCGTCTGCCAGTGCAGGGGACACGGGTTCGAGCCCTGGTCCGGGAAGATCCCTTATGCTGCGGAGCAACTAAGCCCATGCGCCACAACTACAGAGCCTGCGCTCTAGAGCCTGTAAGCCACAACTACTGAGCCCATGTACCACAACTACTGAGCCCACATGCCACAACTACTGAAGCCCACGTGCCTAGAGCCCGTGCTCCACAACAAGAGAAGCCACCGCAATGAGAAGCCCGTGCACCGCAACGAAGAGTAGCCCCCACTCGACCCAACTAAAGAAAGCCCGCGTGCAGCAACGAAGACCCAACGCAGCCATAAATAAATAAATATATTTATATTTTTAAAAAAAGGGTTCAGCCTCCATCTTGGGTTCTGATCACTCCCTCTGGGATAAGCTAACTGCTATGTCATGGGGACATTCAGGGAACATATGGAGAAGCCCACACGGCAGAGAATTGAGGTCTCAGGCCAGCATCCAGTGAGGAAGTGAGACTTGCCAACCATATGAGTGAGCTTGGAAGCGGATCCTCCAGCCCTAGATGACCACAGTCCCTGCTAACAGCTCCACTGTAACCTCAAGAGAGAACTGTCCAGCTAAGCCACTCCCAGATTCCTGAGAAACTGAGAGATAATAAATGCTTTTGTTTTAAGGTGCTAAGTTTGGGGGTAATTTGTTACACAACAATAGATAAGTAATATACTGGAGTAGCACAAAACCAACTTAGTAAAGAGAAAGGCAAAAGCTAAGAATGACTGAGAAATGCTCTTAAATCACACACAAAAAATCCAAAGGTTCAGAATTAAATAATTATATTAAGGCTTCATTAAGATTATAATGTCACAAAAGGTGATGTTATGTATCATATAACATCTCAATTTCAGGGTGAAATTCAGCTCTACCATTACCTTACTTTTATAGACTACCATATAAATATAGTTTCTTGAATACTGTACTATGAAGCAACATTCCCCACTGTGCTGCCCATGGATTACTGGTTGCTCAAGATAGCTGTCTGAAAAATCAACTCCATGTTCAAATAAATTTGGGAAATACTGGATTAAGTTTTTAAAAGGTCTCTTTACAGCAGGTGTTCCCAGAACTCTCCATATGCTGAATGACACTAATTCTCCCAAACACATGCTATATTAAGCAAACTTATTTGACCACAAAATTTTTCCAGGAAACATACAACTGGTGTACTACAGAACATATTTTGAAAAATAAAATAATGGTATCTTTTGTTTTTACGTAGCACACAAAACTTTACTGTACTAAAAAAAAATTTTTTTTTAACTCAATTGCTTATAAACCACACCAACTCCCCCAAAACTCCATACCCTTGCTTAAGAAATCTGTGAGTGCCACATATTTACCATTAGATATGAAATCAAAAATTCCTTTCCTAGAATTCAAGATCCTTCCTTATCTAGGTATTTTCCCTTACTATCCTGTACTCAATAGGGACTTCCCCCACTGTTCCCCCCAACCAATGAATCGTAATTTATACCTTTGCCCATACCATTCTAACCTCATCCCTGTCTTCGACAGGGAATGCCCACCCTCTTCTTTTCCACCAACCGTCGACCTATTAAAGTCCAACTCACTATACTCCTTCCTTAAATCTTTTGCAGTCTACATAAGGAAAGCAGAGTAATGATTTCTGCCTCTATTCACTGCACTGTCCAATACAGGAGGCACCAGCCACATGTGTCTACTGAGTACTTGAAACATATCTAGTCCAAACTGAGATGTAATGTAAGTGTAAAATGCACACCAAGTTTCAAAGACTTAGCAATAAAAAAAATGCAAAATAGCTCATTAAGATTGTTGTATATTTACTACATGTTGAAATGGCAACATTTTGGAAATATTGGGTTAAATAAGATATTACTTAAACTGCTTTCACCCATTTCTTTTCACCTTTTTAAATGTGACTACTAAATAAAAGTTATACATGTGATTCACATTATTTTACTACTGGACAGCACTGCTCCGTTGTGTGAATAGGTGATTCTAAATATTACCAGCAGATAAGACGACTTGATTAAGAACACCTTGTCTTGAATCAAATTGCCTGTTTTTAAATCTTTCCCACCTGTAAGACTGGGCAAGTTAACATCTCTGGGCCTCAACGTCCTCAAATTTAAAATGGTATTAACGGTATCTACCTCATAGGACTCAAGGAGGACTCAAAGACAAATGCTACGTAAGTAGGTATAGGTGTTTGCATTATTATTCTTTATTAACAAAGCAGAAAAGAGCACACAGCTCAAAATCAAACGCACTGTTTTGTCTTTTAAGAATTTAAGAATGTAGCGCGCTTTATTGTTTTTATTGACTTAGGACAATACTGGAGGAGGTGAGATGGATGGCTAAAGTACATGCTGAAGAAAATCCAAGAGTTCCCAATCTTTGCTTTATTGGATAGCTCTCTCTCTCTCTCCTTTAAATACAAAAGTGAGGGCTTCCCTGGTGGCGCAGTGGTTAAGAATCTGCCTGCCAATGCAAGGGACATGGGTTCAAGCCCTGGCTCAGGAAGATCCCACATGCCGCGGAGCAACTAAGTCCGTGCGCCACAACCACTCAGCCTGTGCTCTAGAGCCCGTGAGCCACAACTACTGAACCCACGAGCCACAACTACTGAAGCCCGCACGCCTAGAGCCTCTGCTCTACAAGAGAAGCCACCGCAATGAGAAGCCGGCGCACCGCAACAAAGAGTAGGCCCTGCTCGCCGCAACTAGAGAAAGCCCGTGCACAGCAACGAAGACCCGATACAGCCAAAAATAAATAAATGTATTTTAAAAAAATAATAAATACAAAAGCAAACTTATTAATGGAGATATTCTCCCAAAGAATACACACGTGTGGCATGTAAATAAATAAATTTATGGCACAGCATTTTTTTGTGTGAAGTCATAACCAAAAAACCATGGTCGTTGGCTTGACACAGCTTTATTATAGAACCTTTTTATTTTAAAGTTCTTAACACAGAACTTTCCCTATACTTTACTATGTTCTGTTTGCAAAGTACAGGTAAAGATATTGGTTAAACCTCACTTGACTATTATTACACTTACTTTTCCCTAATAAAGAATCTAAAGCTGGAGAAAACAGGCAGCTCTTCTATAAAAGATATTTCTCCCGTTGATTAAACTTTTAACTGAAAAAAAAATTCAGGACTTTTCCATCTCTATAAATCATAACTCCAACTATCTCGATTAAATTAACTACAACTTGTCCTTATTTCCTCGTCCATTAGGCAAAAAAAGGCTGCTGCAAGTTTCATTAATTTTATAATTCTTTTTATTTTCTTGAGAGATTAAGTAAAATACTGGATACCTAAGGAAATGTTTGAATTCTCAAAAGAAAAAAGTAAAATAACTGAACAAAACGCTTGAAGGGGATGCACCTCACTGCTAAAGAATATAATACTCAAGACAACTTTGAAAGCCCGGTTTAACTCCCAGGGGAAAATGATTCGTCGTCTTCCCCCTAAGACCTAATCGGTCTAACAGGGAGCATCTTTTTACCCTGCCCTGCCTTGCAACTTCCTAATTCCCTCCCTGTGGCGGCTGAGAACAGTCTCAATGCCCTTCTCTGGGATTCACATTTTTAATTACCTAACAGTGTGGCTGGTCGGGGAAGTGCCTAGAAAAACTGGAGATTAGGACCAAGATGTCTTGACCACCTCACGGCCCCTCCTCCTGCGGCCACCGGAGACACCGCGGGGGCCCAGCCCAACGCCACTCTACCGGCTCCGGGATGTAAACACCGCCCTTCTCTTCCCTGCCCGCCCCCAACTTCCCTCTCCCGGCCCCAGCTTTGCGGGAGCTCAGTGAAAAGGGGAGACCACATACCCTCAGAAGTGAGGCGAGAGAAGGGCTTAAGCAACTCCGCGAAGCTAAGGTGATTGAGACGAGTGAGCCGCTCGGCTTCGTCGCTACACAGCGCGGCGACACAGGGGACGAAGGAGTCCGGGATGAGCTCCTGCACTGATTGTACACACTGGGCCATTACCGCGGCAGAGGCAGCAGCGGCGCCCGCCCTCCGGCCCACTCTCAGAGGCTGATCCTGCGGCTGCAGCAGCTACTGCCTC
>NW_020174565.1:814723-842779 GCF_003031525.2 Neophocaena asiaeorientalis asiaeorientalis
CCTTGAGACCAACAGAACAGACGCCGCCGCCTCGGCTCCCGGGGCACCCGCCACCGACCCCTCTCCGTCACCGCCGCTCCTCAGCGCTCGCCCCGGCGTCCTTGCATTCCACCCTGATAGGTGGAGACGCCAACAATCGCCAGTTAATCCTCCCGACGGCAAAGCGTTGGTCTCCGCCCGACAGGAACCGCCATGTTGGGGCCGAACCCTGACCCACCGGCGTACTTATCCCAGCAGCCCCCGCGCTCGCCCCTCACGTGACAGTGTTAAAGAAGCTGGGGGCGGGGGAAGAAAGCCAGGGAGAGGGAAGCAAAAAGCGACCGAGACCGGTCTGGAGGCTGGCGCCGGAAGTGCGAGCGGTGGGCCCCCCCCGTACTGGGCAGGGTTGGGGCGGGGCTACGAGCGCGGTGGGCGGAGCCAGGCGCGGAGGCACACGGGGGTTGGCCTGGTTCTCGCGCACTTCCTTGGCAAAGCCCAGCGAAGTGTGACGTAAGGGTCGGTAGGCCGAAGCTCGTGGTCTGTGCTGTTACAGTGGTGCAGGCACCCGTTCGTCTTCCACGCCCACTCGACCCTCCTGGGAAACGGTAGGTAAACCATGTGGTGTTCGAGCTTTCTGCCCGCCCGCCCTGCCCTTCCCACGCTCCTGGTGGAGCGACTGGGGGCACCCGCTCAGCGGAGAGAGCGTGCTGCCCGCCGGGTGTTTGGATGTTTCGCTGGAGCCGGCCTAAACAGGCCACTTATCATTTAAACACAACCATGCTTTCAGAAAGCTTTTAGAAAGGACTGCCATGCGTGTGAACTCAACCAGTGAGCAGAAATGTGTGCCGTTGTGGGCGCTGCAGTTAGCCCGAGTTTAAGAGAAACTACTGCGTTTTTGTTGGTCTCACGGAAAGGATGTGCCCAACCTCCGACCCGTTCATCCGCTGCCGCCTTCTTTTTATAGTCTGCTAGAGTATTTACTTTATAGTGAGGGAGGTGTGGGAATCCAGTAATTATGTGCCGAATAGAGACCTGAACTTCTATTCCTAACTTTCATTTTTATAGATTTTTCCTCTAAATATGTAGAAGTGAATGAAAGGAATTTTACTATAATATTATTCAGCTCCTTCTGAATTAAATGACAAAAATGTAAGACAAGGAAAAAAAAATGCAACACCCATAAAGCCAACATCATGGCTTTATGGTCCTTGATTTAAAGGAGGCTTCCCCAAACAAGAGTATCTCAAATTGTCTGATTGGCACCCTGAAGTTTCTACCCTGGTAAGAATTTATTACAGGTGAGTATGCCTTTCTCCTATAAATTGAAAAATGGGAGGTAGGAAAGGACAATAGGACATAATGACATGACAACTTAGCCACAGATCAATCTAGAAAAGATAACACGTGGGAGTTGAGGATCTGGAAATTCATTTCCTTAAAACTGGCTGTGCCTGAGGACCTCTTGGAAAGCCTTCTTTTATCCCCAGGGGTATACATATTACCTTTTGAATACCTCTCATATATCCCTTACCCTTTATAATGTAAGAATCTCACACAACAGAGCGTGACTCAAGTTATAAGATATATTTTTTGGTAACAGGGCTCCTTAATGCAAGCATACTACTTTAGTACTCAACTCAAAGTTAAAAAGGCAATTTATTTTTTACATTGAAGGTAAAACTAGCTGTATTAGGCTCTGTGAGAAGGACTTTCAAGGGTAATTTAGCCTAAATGGATTTTTGGAGGTATAATTCACATACCATAAAATTCACTCCTTTAAAGTGTACAGTTCAGTGGGTTTTACTGTATTCAGAAAGTTGCACAATCATTACTGCTAATTCCAGAACATTTTCATCACCCCAAAAAGAAGCCTGGTGCCCCCTAGCAGTCAGTCTGCACCACAACACCCCCTCTAGCCCCTGGCAATCGCTAATCTACTTTCTGTCTCTATGGATTTACTTATTCTGGACATTTCATGTAAATGGAATCATACAATATATGGCCTTCTGTGTCTGATTTATTTCACTTAGCATAACTTTCAAGTTTCATCCATATCGTAGCATGAATCAGTACGTCCTTCCTTTTTATGACTATGCCTAAATGGATTTTCGTCTTATGCATTGCCTTTACAATCTAACACCACATGCATGCACTGTTTCCAGTAAGTGACAGCGCTGTAAAACACTATTTCTCTTCTAGTTTATCCTAAACTATCTAACATATTCAACTTCTAAGGTATTGTCTACAGAAATTTTAGCTTGCAATAGCTTGTAATACAGTTTTAGCAAGAAATCTGTGACTTTTAACAAGTTACTTGTCTTGTGAACCTCACATTCTTTATCTGTAAGCTTATGAAGTTGGGACTAGAAGATTTCTTGTATTCATTCCAGTATGAAGATACGAGAATCTGTTATTCTTTCTACTATTATTAAATTTCACTGTGTTAACAGTAGATGGTGCTATTGAGTATTAGCTTCAAAAGCCAATAAAAAACCGGTTCTGATTCCTGAGTACATGGATCTCACATAGGAGATACCTACCTGTACATCAGAGCATTGGAGGTCAGGGGATGCTGAGAAAATTTGTACATTAAAAGTTTTTTAAGCTTCTGTGGAATCTAAAAAATGTGAATGTATATACAAAACAGAAAAAGACTCACAGACATAGAAAACAAACTTATGGCTATCAGAGAGAGGGCGGGACAAATTAGGGTATGGGACTAACAGGTACAAACTACTATGCGTAAAACAGATAAGCAACAAGGATTTACTGTATAGCATAGGGAGTTATACCCAATATCTTGTAACAACCTATAATGGAATATAATCTGCAAAAATCCTGAATGGGTATGCTGTACACCTGAAACTAATACACTATTATAAACTATACTTCACTTTTTAAAGTTTTGTAAGCTCAAAGATTTTTATGCTATGCTACTTTAAAACACTAAAAAAAGAAAGGTTTAAATATATAATACACATATTGGCCCACACTTTTTATTCTATTTACTGTACTGGATTTTTTTGTTGTTGTTTGCGTTGGGTCTTCATTGCTGCTGCAGACGGGCTTTCTCTAGTTGCAGTGAGCGGGAGCTACTCTTCCTTGTGCGCGGGCTTCTCATTGCAGTGGCTTCTCTTGTTGCAGAGCACGGGCTCTAGGTGCTCAGGCTTCAGTAGTTGTGGCACGTGGGCTCAGTAGTTATGGCTCGTGGGCTCAGTAATTGTGGCTCGCAGGCTCAGTAGTTGTGGCGCATTGGCTTAGTTGCTCCGTGGCATATGGGATCTTCCCGGACCAGGGCTCAAACCCATGTCCCCTACAGTGGCAGGAGGATTCTTAACCACTAGGCCACCAGGGAAGCCCCTGTACTGGATGTTTTAAGTATACTTATTAAAATTCTGACTAAAACAGATGGCATCCATTTCCTGGTTATTTTAAGGATGAATCATAGCCACAATTTTGCTCATAATTCTATTTTATACGTATTATAGGTATTTAAGCCCCATATAAATCCTCCTCTAATTTAATCTGCAGCAAGTAAAAATCTTTTATACATATTTTCTCCTTTATGCTTCTAAGATAGGGAATAATATTAGTGCTTGGTTTAAAATCATATGTAAATACTTCCAAAAACAACTGGATTTGGATAAGAAAAATGTTGATGGGGTAACGGTGGGTGAGAATGTTGAAGATCTAAACTCTAAACAATTCTATAAACATTAATCCTCAAGATTTAGGCTAAAAATAAGTACACATTTGCATGCCATATTTAGATTGGCTGCATAAACCCATGACTTTCCGTTTAGGAAAAATTATAATATCGTTTTAAATGTGAGGAACAGTCCTAGAGAGATAAAGTAATTTCCCCAAGGTTATATGCCTAGTTAGGTGCAGAGCTAGAAAACGCTTCCATTTCCTGACTTTTAGTTTCAAGCACTTTTCATTATACTTCCTCGGTTTATATATTAACTGAAATGTTTTTACTTACTTGTCCCTCCTATTTCAGAAATTATTTAATGCAATGGATATTGTTTTAATACATACTTCTTTATAAATGCTTTTAATGTCAACACATTAATAATGATTTTTATCTCTATAAAAATAAAAGGAAGAGTTACAGCTGCTAAGCAGTCCCCAAAAATCATGTACTTTTTTAGCTAACTTGCTATGCAACTTAAAAAGATATTTGCAGTTTGAAAGAAATTAAAGACCTGAACACATGAAACGACATCTCATGTTCATGGATCAGAAGACTTAATAAGATGTCAACACTCCCCAAATTGTTCTACAGATTGATATCAAATTACCAACTGGCTTCTTTGTAGAAATTGGCAAGCTGATAGTAAAGTATATGTCAAAATTCAAGGGATCCAGAATAGCCAAAACAATCTTTAAAAAACAAAAAAACACAAAAAACAAAGTTGGAGGACTCAAACCAGCTAATTACAAACTTATTACAAAGCTACAGTAACCAAGAGAGTGTGATACAGGCAGAATAAAGCCTCGCATTTAAGGGCAATTGAATTTTTTAAAGGGTACCAAGACAATTAGAGGAAAATAAAATAGTCTTTTCAACAAAAGGTGCTAGGTCAACTGGTTATCTGCATGCAAACGAACAAAGTTGGACCCCTACCTCACACCATATACACAAAAATTAACTCACATTTAAAGACCTAAATGTAAGATCTAAAACTATAAAACTGTTAGAGAAAAACATAGGCATGAGTCTTGATAACCTGGAATTAGGCAATGGTTTCTTAGATACAACAGCAAAAGCAAAAGCAACAACAATGACAACAACAAGAGAGAAACTGAACACCACTAAATTTTAAAAGCTGTGCTTCAAAGGACACCGTTAAGAAAGTGAAAAGACAGCCCACAGAATGGGAGATATTTTTTGCAAATCACATATCTAATATGATTTGATGAAAAACTGATCAACTTAAATACTGCCAAAAACTGGTTTTGGATACCAAAAGTGCAGAAGTACAAGGGGAAAAAATCTAGTATATGTAAAGAACTATTATAACTCAATAATCAGAAAGATAAATTATCCAATCAAAAATGTGCAGCATCTAGTTAACATCCATCACCATAGATAGTTACAAAAATTGTTTTTTCTTGTGATGAGAACTTTTCAGGCCTACTCTCTTAGCAACTTTTTGGTGACCATTTCACAATATATACAAATACTGAGTCATTACCTTATACACCTGGAAGTAGTATACCATTATGTCAATTATAGCTTAATAAAAATGAAAGGAAACTCCTAAACAGATAAAGGTTATGTAGCAAAGATTCATAATATTATACCTAATGGTTAAATGTAAGAAAGAATTATTTCCTTTAAAATCAGAATGAGGGACTTCCCTGGAGGTACAGTGGTTAAGAATCTGCTTTCCAATGCAGGGGGCACAGGTTCGAGGAAAATCCCACATGCCTTGGAGCAACTAAGCCCATGCACCACAACTACTGAGCCTGCGCTCTAGAGCCTGCGAGCCACAACTACTGAAGCCCAAGTGCCTAGAGCCTGTGCTCTGCAAGAAAGAGAAGCCACTGCAATGAGAAGCCCACGCGCCCCAGGGAAGAGTAGCCCCCACCCGCCCGCAACTAGAGAAAGCCCACATGCAGCAACGAAGACCCAACGCAGCCAAAAATAAATAAATAAGTAAATAAATTTATTTTAAAAAAATTATACAGTGGGATAAATATATAGCACACCTTCATCATATTTATGTAGCTGTCCATCTCTCCTCCCAAAAGTAGGAGGCAGGACTCATATTTTAAGCTTCTCTTATAGCTAAGACATCATCATTTGACTTTAGTTTTGTCAGCTAGACATATATGTGCAAGAATCCTGTCTGAAAGTGAATTATATGAGGAAACATATTTTGGGAGAGCTTTCATTTATGCTCTCATTGGTAGTGAGAGACACCATAAAGCTGTCAGTTCCACTAAAATTAATCCAGAGGTTCAGTGCAATTCAAATCAAAATACCCACAGAGATTTTATGGAATTTGACAAAGTAATCCTCAAATTCATACTTAAGAGCAAAGATCTAAGAATAGTTAAGATAATTTGGGGGACTTCGCTGGTGATCCAGTGGTTAAGACTCCACACTCCCAATGCATGGGGCCTGGGTTCGATCCCTGGTTAGGGAACTGGGTCCCACATGCCTCAACTAAAGATCCCACATGCCGCAATTAATACCCAGTGCAGCCAAATAAATAAATAAATAAATTTTTTTTAAAAAGATAATTTTGAAGTTAAATAAAAAGGTAGAGGAATTTGCCCGACCAGCAAGCAAGATATATTAAAGTTATAATACGGTTATCAAGAGACAGGAGTAGACAAATAGGCCAATGGAATAGAATGGAGAGCTGTGGGACAGACCAACTTGAAACATAAAGTGATGTAGAACAGATTATTCAATAAACAGTGCTTCAATAATTGGTTATCTCTATGGAACAGAAACCTGGTTAGTTTTCTATGTCACGGCATACAATAGAGATGCATACAAGAATAAAGATGCAGACAGTAATAACACTTGTTGCTTATCTTGTGCCCAGTACAGTTTTAAGCATTTTATGTATCCCGATTCATTTAGTCCTCATAACAACCCTGTGAGTAGGTACTATTAATATCATTCCCATTTTATAGATGAGGAAACTGAGGCAAAAGAGATTAACTAAATTGTCCCAGGCCACAGTACCACAAAGTAAAACAGCTGTGATTTGTACTCAGGTAATCTGCCTCTTGAGTACCCATTTTAAACCACTACACTAACACTGCCTCCCTTTCATGAAGGAAACAGGGACAGATTTCTTAAACAAGATTCAAAAAGTGCAAACCGTAACAGAAAAGATTGATAATCGAACTACATTAAATTTAAGATCTTTTTATCAGAAGATCACAAAGTAGTGAAAATTCAAGCTACAAATGTGCAAAGATATATATCTACCGTAAAGAACTCCTATAATTAATAAGAAGAAAGGCAATCTATATGCAATTGATACTGTATAAGTACCAGAACACAACACAATATGATACAAGTGACAAAGTCCCAAAAGAGGAAACCTGAATGACCAATATATATTTAAGTATTCTCAAAGTTTTAAAAAATGAGCAAAGGATATAGACAGTTCTCCAAAAAAAAGATGTACAAATAGGCAATACACACATGAAAAGGAGTTCACCATAATTAACCATTATGGAAATGAAAACCAAAACCATAATAAAATACCACTTCACACCCACAGGATAGCTATAATCCAAAAGACAATAGCAAGTGTGACAAAAATGTGGAGAAATTTGAACCTTCATATACTGCTGGTGGGAAAGTAAAGTGTTGCAGCTGGTTTGGAAGACAACCTGTTTTCCAAACTGTTAAACATAGAGTTACCATATGATCCAGCAATTTGCCTCCTAAGAGAAATAAAAACATATGTCAACACAAAAACTTGTACCTGGATGTTCATAACAGTGTGTTAGTAACAGCCAAAAAGTAGAAACAATCCAAATATTCATTAACTGATAAATGAATAAGTAAAATGTGGTATAGCCATGCAATAGAATATTATTTAGCAATAATAAGAAATGAAGTACTGAGACTTCCCTCGTGGTCCAGCAGCTAAAACTCTGCACTCCCAATGCAGGGAGCCCGGGTTCAATCCCAGGTCGGGAACTAGATCCCACATGCCACAACTAAGAGTTCACATGCTGCAACTAAAGATTCCACATGCCGCAGCTAAAGGATCCCACATGCCGCAACAAAGATCCCACACATGGCAACGAAGATCCCGTGTGCTGCAACTAAGACCCGGCATAGCCAAATAAATAAATAAATATTTTTTAAAAGAAATGAAGTACTGATACATGCTACAACATGGATGAACCTTGTAAACAGGCTAAGTGAAACAAGCCAGTCACAAAGGACCACATATGAATCCATTTATACAAAACATTTAGAATATGTACATCTATAGAGATAGAAAATAGATTAGTGCTTGCCTAGGCCTGGTGGTAAAGATGGAGATGGGAAGAGTAGGAGAGTTTGGAGGTTATGGCTAAGGGGTGCCAGGTTTCTTTTTGAAGTAGTGAAAATATTCTAGTAATGATTGTGATGATGATGCATAACACGCTGCTGAGCCTGCGTGTCCGGAGCCTGTGCTCTGCAACGGGAGAGACCATAACAGTGAGAGGCCTGCGTACCACAAAAAAAAAAAAAATGCTACAGTAACAGATAAGATCACAGTTACAGTTAATGGTCAGTTAAATTACAAATAAGCACTACTTTAGATGCATTCCACAAGATTTGATATGTTTGTTTTTCATTTTCGTTTAGTTCAAAATACTTTCCAAATTCCCTTTGCTATTTCTTTTTGTACCCATGGATTATTTAAGAGTATGTTATTTATTTCTCAAATATTTGGGATTTTTCAAATGTTTCTACTATTGATTTATAATTTAATTCCATTGTTATCAGAAGGTACTTGGTATGATTGAATTATTTTAAATTTATTGAGAGTTCGTTTAAGGTTCAGATATGGTCTATCTTGATAAATGTTCTTTGCACATTTGAAAAAAAAGATGGATTCTATAATTGTTAGAAGGATGTTCTCTAAAATGTTAATTATGTAATATTGTGTTCTTCAAGTCTTCTATATCTTTGTCTTGTATTTTTATGTTTATCTGTACTAGTTTCTTAGGGCTGCTCTAACAAATTGCCACAGACTGAGAAGCCTAAAACAAGAGAAATTTCTTTTCTCGTAGTTTTGGATTCTAGAAGCCCAAAATCAAAATGTCAGCAGGGCCATGCTCCCTTAGAAGGCTCTAAGGAAGAATCTTCTTCCCTCTTAGAGCCTGTGATGGATACTGACAATTCTTGGCATTCCGTGGCTGGTGGCAGCTCCAGTCTCTGCTTGCTGTCACTTGGCCTGCTTCCCTATGTCTCTGTATCTTCAAACCTCTTTCTCCTTATAAGGGCCAATCCTTGGACTTAGGGCCCACTATAATCCAGTATGACCTCATCTTAACTTGATTACATCTGTAAAGACCCTATTTTCAAGAAAGGTCACATTCATAGGCATAGGGATTAGGAATTCAACATATCTTTTTGAGGGATGCAGTTCAACCTACAATACTATTCTTTTTTTTTTTTTGTCTGTGTCTCGTGGCTTGCGGGATCTCAGTTCTCTGACCAGGGATTGAACCCAGGCCACAGCAGTGAAAGCCCGGAATCCTAACCACTAAGCCACCAGGGAACTCCCCTACAATACTATTCTTGTATCTAGTCTTATATTCTTATATTTATCCACATAGAAGGATATATCCTTCTATATCTTTAGACTAAAATTTTGACTAAGAGTTTTGGTGTACTACTATTAATTATTGAGAGAGAAGTATAGAAATATCTGGTTATAACTGTGGATTTGTCTTATTTCTCATTTCAGTTCTTATCAGTTTTTGCTTCATGTAATTTGAGGTTCTTTATTAGGTACATTAACATTTAGTAGTGCTAACTTCTCTTGATGAATTAACTCCTTTACTTAACAATATCTATTACTACTCCTATTCAGCATCATACTGGAGGCCCTAGCTAGCATAATAAGGCAAAAAAAAAAAAAAAAAAAAAAATATGAAAAAAAAAAAAAAAAAAAAGAAATATATGGTTTATGGATCAGAAAGAAAAATAAATAAATCTTTCATTATTTGGCAGAATAATATATTCTACATAGAAAATTTATTTTAGTATCATAGAAAAATTATTTATAACAGAAAAAGAATTCTGCAAGTTTGCTAGATAAAATATCAATATACAAAAAAATCAATTGTGCTATTACATATCAGCACAATTAGAAATTTGAAAATAGATGTTTTAAGAGGTACATTTTTCAATAACAAATATTTGAGACTACTGACAAAATATACATAGTAATACATATAATTATTTTTAAAACTTGGAGGTATTTTGTGAAGAAAACTACAAAACTTTATTGAAAAACTCAGGAATTTAAAAGAATGCTTAAATAGACAGAGAGATATACTTTGTTCATGAGCTCAGTACAGTAAAGATGGCAGATCTTCCCCAATTAATATGTGACTTCAATTCTAAGGTTAAGAATATTAAAATCACAATAGAAGAAATGGGTAAATTTTACTACTTCAAAACTTAAAAACTATTTTTTTTTTTTGGCCATGCTGCGTGGCATGTGGGATCTTAGTTCCCTAGCCAGGGATAGAACCCGTGTCCCCCTGCAGTGGAAGCGTGGTGTCTTAACCACTGGACCACCAGGGAAGTCCCTAAAACTATTATTTGATCAAAAAAAGTAATAAAATTTGGGAAAACAAAAACACAGGAGGAAAAATTTATCAGACATGTAACAAAAAGCTAATATGTTTTTCATATAAAGGGTTTCTAATAAAGCCTTTTTATGAGAAACATGTTTTATTTTTGTTATATTTATGATAAATCTTTCCTTCTATGTTTTTGTTCTTATACATCTCTCAAATCAGTCCCATTTTTTCTTTCCACCCTCAGTTATTGTCTCACTTTAGCGCTTCATTATACCTCACCTCAATTTTTCAATGGCCAATTAATTGCTCTTTCAATTTCCAGTCTTGCCCAATTCCAATTTTATTTACCAAAGTGAACTCTACAAAAATGCATATGTAAATATGTTACTCACTTCCATAAAAATTTTCAGTGACTCCCCATAGCCCAAATCCCTGGCACATATTAGGATATACCTTGACATGGTCCTTGTCCTCCCCCCAGTCTTTTGCTCCTCAAATGCAAAATTTTAACAATATTTGAAACACTTGATGGGACTTTCTTGGTGGTCCAGTGGTTAAGACTCTGTACTTCCACTGCAGGGGTCATGGGTTCAATCCCTGGTCGGGGAACTAAGATCCCGCATGCTGTGGGGCCAAAAGAAAACAAACAAAAGAAAACCTTAAATTTTCTTAAATCTATCAACTCTCTTTAATTATAATAGAATTTTAATAGATGTTCCTTAAGCCTTTAATTACAGAAAAACTGAGACTCACTCAAAATACCTCACATACAATGCAAAGTAAAGTAAATTGTTACAATATGGACTTTTCATTAAATCCATGGACAAGAGCTGAAATATAACAGGGCTTGATGCAAACAGAAATAGAAATGCTAGAGCCAAAGCTCCTTCCTCCGTCAGGGTTCTTAATGTCCTTTTCATCTCAGTCTCTTTTCTGTTATGGAGTCTATGCTTTCTCTAAGCCCCTCTCTTTCCTCTTCTTCTTTCTCTTCTTCCTTTTCTTCTTTCCCTCCTCTTTCTCATCCTCTTCCTCCCCCTTGTCCTCCTCCTCCACCCTCTTCCTCTTCCTCTCCTTTTCATTTCTTTTTATTCCTCCTCCTCCTGCTCCTCCTCCTTTTCCTCTTCCTCCTTCCTCTATTTCTTACACGCACACACACACACACAGAAACACACCTTTTTCTCCTTACTCATTTTACACGATACTTAATATAGTTGTCCAAATCCCAATTCTATATGATGTAATAAAGTATTTCCTCTGCTTCCCTGTTCAATTTATTAAAACAGATAAAATGGTTAGTTGTTTTTAGGTGTCCATCCTTGCTTTAATTAGCCATGGTCAGTGACAAGCAGTCATGAATTATAAAAAGTGTTATGAGAAGGGCAGGCAATGAAAACTTCCCTTTAATCCTACTACCACTTCTTCATCATTCTTTTTTAATGTGATTAATTCTTATTCTTTCAACATTAAGTTCAAATTTCACCTTCTCATGAGATAGAATTCTCTGACCTTCAGATCTAACCATAAGCTGTCCCTCTATGTGTCTCATAGCATACCTTAATATAGACTGTATCTCGTAAAATAATCATTTGTTTTCTCATCTGTTCTCTTATTTAAATTTTGAGCTTTTAGCAAGCAAGTACACATTAGGCACTCATTTCATCCCCCACATAAGATAAATGAGTGAAAGTTATAAAGAGAGAAATCTTAGAAGTTTTACTTGGTGGCTTTGTAAATTGACATCCCACTTTTGAAAAGCAATTTGAAGAGTATCAAGAGCTATGAAAATGTTAATAGTCCTGCACAAATTTGATTTCACTATGGAGAATTCATTTCATTTCATTCAATAAATATTTATTGACTACTTTTTATAGATTACACACTGCTGTAAACTAAGATTTAGAACAAGGCCAACAAAGACCTGCCATAATCATATCATGACCATTAGAAGTTTGAACCATGAACACTGCCCTCCATGGTTCTGAACAGTACTTGCCATTCAGGACACAAGTCTAGTTCACTAATATCTCCTGTGTAATCTTACACCAGAGTTGTGAAACAGAGTGGGGGAAGAGAGAATAATAAGAGAAAAATGTAGAAGACAGAGGAAGAGAGATCATTACAAAGGCATAGCCACTTAAAGAGTCTTGATCAACCATTAGGATAAATAAGCGAATTTAGTAAGGTCACTGGATATAAAATAAGTATATTTAGATGGGGAGATTAGCTCAAGATAGCAGAGTAGAGGACGTGCACTCACCCCTTCTTGTGAGAGCACAGGAATCACAACTGCTGAGCAGCCATCAACGGAAAAAAGCTGGAACCTACCAAAAAGGATACCTACACAAAAAGACAAAAGAGAGGCCACAGTGAGACAGTAAGAGGGGTGCAATTACGATAGAATCAAACCCCATACCTGCCAGGTGGGTGACCCACAAACTGGAAAACAATTATACCACAGAAGTTCTCCAGCTGGATTGAAGGTTCTGAGTGCCACGTCATGCTTCCCAGCCTGGGGGCCTGGCAATAGGAGGAGTACCCAGAGAGTCTGGCTTTGAAGGCCAGTGGGAGTTGATTGCAGGACTTCCACAGGACCGGGGGAAGCAGAGACTCCACTCTTGGAGGGCACATGCAAAACCTTGGGAACAAAAGGACCCAGGGAAAAAAATCAGTGACACCATAAGAGACTGGGCCAGACCTACCTGCTAGAATTGGAGGGTCTCCTGCAGAGGATGGGGCAGCTGTGGCTCACTGCAGGGACAAAGACACTGGAAGCAGCAGTTAAGAGAAGTACTCATTGGCATGAGCCCTCCCAGAGGCCACCATTAACCCCACCAAAGAGCCTGTAGGCTCCAGGACTGGGTTGCCTCAGGTGAGCAAACAACAGGGAGGGAACAGAGCCTCACCATCAGCAGACAAGTGGATTAAAGTTTTGCTGAGCATGGCCCTGACCACCAGAGGGACAAGAACCAGCTCTACCCACCACCAGTCTCTCCCATCAGGAAGGTTGCACAAGCCTCTTAGATAGCCTCACCCACCAGAGGACAGACAGCAGAAGCAAGAACTACTGTCCTTCAGCCTGTGGAATGAAAACCACAATCACAGAAAGTTAGACAAAATAAAACAGCAGAGGATTATGTCCCAGATGAAGGAACAAGATAAAACCCCAGAAAAACAACTGAGTGAAGTGGAGATAGTCCAGAAAAAGAATTCAGAATAATAATAATGAAGATGATCCAGGATATTGGAGAAAGAATGAAGGCAAGGATTGGAAAGAGGCAAGAAATGTTCAACAAAGACCTAGAAGAACTAAAGAACAAACGAACAGAGATGAACAAAACAATAACTAAAATGAAAAATACAGTAGAAGGAATAAATAGCAGAATAACTGAGGCAGAAGAATGGATAAGTGACCTGGAAGACAGAATGGTGGAAATCACTGCCATGGAACAGAATAAAGAAAAAAGAATGAAAAGAAATGAAGACAGTCTAAGAGACCTCTGGGACAACATTAAATAAAACAACATTCACTCTGTAGGGGCCCCAGAAGGAGAAGAGAGAGAGAAAGGACCTGAGAAAATATTTGAAGAGATGAAAACAGTTGAAACTTCCCTAACATGGGAGAGGAAACAGTCACCCAAGACCAGGAATCACAGAGAGTCCCAGGCAGGGTAAACCCGAGGAGGAGCATGCCAAGACACATACTAATCAAACTGAAAAAAATTGAAGACAAAGAAAAAATATTAAAAGCAACAAGGGAAAAATGACAAATAACATACAAGGGAACCCCCATAAGGTTATCAGCTGATTTCTTAGCAGAAACTCTGCTGGCCAGAAGGGAGTGGCATGATATATTTAAAGTGATACAAGGGAAGAACCTACAACCAAGAATACTCTGCCCAACAAGGCTGTCATTCAGATTTGACAGAGAAATGAAAAGCTTTACAGACAAGTGAAAGCTAAGAGAATTCAGCACCACCAGATCAGCTTTGCAGCAAATGCTAAAGGAACTCCTCTAGACGGGGAAGAGACAAGCAACTTAAAACAACTTTGTACATATATAGACTGCTATATCTTGCTCATGGGAACAAGAAACCCAAAAACTACAGTAGATACACACACAAAAAAGAAAACGCAACCCAAACACAACACTAAAGATCGTCATCAAACCACAGAGAAGAGAACAAAGAGGAAGAGAAGAAAAAAGACCTACAAAAACAAACACAAAACAAGAAAAGGGTAAAAGGAACATAAATATTGATAATTACCTTAAATGTAAGCAGATTAAAAGCTCCAAGGAAAAGACATAGACTGGCTGAATGGATACAAAAATAAGATCCGTATATATGCTGTCTAGAAGAAACCCACATTAGATCTAGGGACACATACAGACTGAAAGTGAGAGGATGGAAGAAAGTATTCCATGCAAATGGAAAACAGAGGAAAGCTGGAGTAGCGGTACTCATATCAGACAAAATAGACTTTAAATAAAGACTTATAAGAGACAAAGAAAGACACTAATAATGATCAAGGGATCAAGCCAAGAAGAATATATATCAATTGTAAATATATATACATCCAACACAGGAGCACCTCAACATATAAGGCAAATACTAACAGCCATAAAGGGAGAAATCAACAATAACACAATAATAGTAGGGGACTTTAACACCCTGCATTCATCAATGGACAGATCATCTAGACAGAAAATCAATAAGGAAACACAGGCCTTAAATGACACATTAGCCCAGATGGACTTAATTGATATTTACAGAGCATTCCATCCAAAAGCAGCAGAATACACATTCTTCTCAAGTGCACATGGAACATTCTCCAGGATTGACCACATGCTGGGCCACAAAGCAAGCCTCAGTAAATTTAAGAAAACTGAAATCATATCAAGCATCTTTTCTGGCCACAATGCTATGAGATTAGAAATAAACTACAGGAAAAAAAACCTGTAAAACACACAAACACGTGGAGGCTAAACAGTATGCTATGAAACAACAAATGGATCACTGAAGAAATCAAAGAGGAAATCAAAAAATACCTAGAGACAAATGAAAATGAAAACACAACAATCCAAAACCTATGGGATGCAGCAAAAGCAGTTCTAAGAGGGACGTTTATAGCAATACAATCTTACCTCAGGAAACAATAAAAGTTTCAAATAAACAATGTAACCTTACACCTAAAGCAACTAGAGAAGGAAGAACAAATAAAACCTAAAGTTAACAGAAGGAAAGAAATCATAAAGACCAGAGCAGAAACAAATGAAATAGAGACTAAGAAAACAATAGCAAAGATCAATGGAACTAAAAGCTGGTTCTTTGAAAAGATAAACAAAATTGATAAATCTTTAGCCAGACTCATCAAGAAAGAAAGGGAGAGGACTCAAATCAATAAAATTAGAAGTGAAAAAGGAGAAGTTACAACTGAAACCACAGAAATACAAAGGCTCATAAGAGACTGCTACAAACAACTGTATGCCAATAAAATGGACAACCTGGAAGAAGTGGACAAATTCTTAGAAAGGTACAATTTCCCAAGAGTGAACCAGGAAGAAATAGAAAATATGAACAGACCAATCACAAGCACTGAAATTGAAACTGTGATTTAAAAACTTCCAACCAAAAAGTCAAGGACCTGATGGCTTCACAGGCGAATTCTATCAAACGTTTAGAGAAGAGTTAACACCTGTCCTCCTGAAACTGTTCCAAAAAATAGCAGAGGAAGGAATACACCCACACTCATTCTGAGGCCACCATTACCCTGATACCAAAACCAGACAAAGATACCACAACAATATAAAATTACAGGCCAATATCACTAATGAACATAGATGCAAAAATCCTCAACAACATACTAGCAATCCAAATCCAACAACACACTAAAAGAATCATACACCTTGATCAAGTGGGATTTATCCCAGGGTTGCAAGGATTTTTCAATATCCACAAATCAAACAGTGTGATACACCACACCAACAAATTGAAGAATAAGAACCATCTGGTCATCTCAATAGATGCAGAAAAAGCTTTTGACAAAATTCAACACCGATTTATGATAAAAACTGTCCAGAAAGTGGGCATAGAGGGAACATATCTCAACATAATAAAGGCCATATACAACAAACTTACAGCTAACATCATACTCAGTGGTGAAAAGTTGAAAGCATTTCCTCTAAGATCAGGAACAAGACAAGGATGTCCACTCTCACCACTTTTATTCGACATAGTTTTGGAAGTCATAGCTATGGCAATCAGAGAAGAAAAAGAAATAAAAGGAATACAAATTGGAAGAGAAGAAGTAAAACTCACTGTTTGCAAATAACATGATACACATAGAAAATCCTAAAGACACTACCATAAAACTACTAGAGCTCATCAATGAATTTGGTAAAGTTGCAGGTTACATAATTAATACACAGAAATCTGTTGCATTTCTCTACACTAACAATGAAAGATCAGAAAGAGAAGTTCAAGAAACAACCCCATTTACTATCATATCAAAAAGAATAAAATACTTTGGAACAAACCTACCTAAGGAGACAAAAACCTGTATTCCAAAAACTATAAGATGCTGATGAAAGTAATTGAAGGTGACACAAACAGATGGAAAGATATACCATGTTTTTGTATTGGAAGAATCAATATTGTCAAAATGACTATACTACCCAAGGCAGTCTACAGAGTCAATGCAATCCCTACCGAATTACCAATGGCATTTTTCACAGAACTAGAACAAAAAAATCTTAAAATTTGTATGGAGACAGAAAAGACCCCAAATAGCCAAAGCAATCTTGAGAAAGAAAAATGAAGCTGGAGGAATCGGGCTCCCTGACTTTAGACTATACTACAAAGCTACAGTCATCAAAACAATGTGGTACTGGCACAAAAACAGACATATAAATCAATAGAACAGGATACAAAACCCAGAAATAAACCCATGCACCTACAGTCAATTAATCTATGACAAAGTAGGCAAGACTATATAATGGTGGAAAGACAATGTCTCCAACAAGTGGTGCTGGGAAAACTGGACAGCTACGTGTAAAAAAATGAAATTAGAACATTCTCTAACACCTTACACAAAAATAAGCTCAAAATGGATTAAAGACCCAAATGTGAGATGGGACACTATAAAACTCTTAGAGGAAAACATAGGCAGAACACTTTCTGACATAAATCACAGCACTATTTTGTTTTAATTTGTCTCCCAGAGTAATAGAAAGAAAAAAATAAACAAATGGGACCTAATGAAACTTAAAAGCTTTTGTACAGCAAAGGAAACCATAAACAAAATGAAAAGACAACCCCCAGACTGGGAGAAAATATTTGCAAATGATGTGACCGACAAGGGATTAGTCTCCAAAATTTACCAACAGCTCATAAGGCTTAGTATCATCAAAACAAACAACCCAATCAAAACATGGGCAGAAGACCTAAATAGAAATTTCTCCAAAGAAGACATACAGATGGCCAAGAGGCACATGAAAAGATGCTCAGCATCACTAATTATTAGAGAAATGCAAATCAAAACTACAATGAGGTATCAACTAACACCAGTCAAAATGGCTATCATCAAAAAAATCCACAAACAATAAATGCTGGAGAGAGTGTGGAGAGAAGGGAACCCTCCTACACTGTTGGTGGGAATGTAAACTGATACAGCCACTTTGTAGAACAGTATGGAGGTTCCTTAAGAAACTAAAAATAGAGCTATCATATGACCCTGAAATCCCACTCCTGGGCATATATCTGGAGAAAAACATGGTCCTAAAGGGTACATGCACCCCAATATTCATTGCAGCACTGTTCACAATAGCCAAGACATGGAAGCAACCAAAATATCCATTGACAGACGAATGAATAAAGAAGATGTGGCATATATATATACAATGGAATATTACTCAGCCATTAAAAAGAATGAAATAATACCATTTGCAGCAACATGGATGGACATAAAGATTGTCATACTGAGTGAAGTAAGTCAGAGAGAGAAGGAGAAATATTGTATGATATTGCTTATAAGGAGAATCTAAAAAGAAATGATACAAATGAACTTACAAAACAGAAACAGACTCACAGACTTAGAGAACAAACTTATGGTTACCGGGGGGAAGGAGGGAGGGAAGGGGTAGTTAGGGAGTTTGGGATTCACATGTACACACTGCTGTATTTAAAATGGACAACCAACAAGGACCTACTGTTAAGCGCAGGGAATTCTACTCAATATTATGTAACAACCTAAATGGGAAAAGAATTTGAAAAAGAATAGATACATGTATATGTATAACTGAATCACTTTGCAGTATACCTGAAACTATCACAACATTGTTAATTAACTCTACCCCAATATAAAATAAAAGGTTAAAAAAAGTCCAAAAATAAAATAATATCAGTATATTAAAAATCACTTGTTTCCATATACTAGAAAAAAATAGATAATAAAATGTTAAAACAATATAACTTTTAATAGCATTAAAAGACATCTAATACCTAAGGAAAAAATTAATGAAAGATATGCAAGACCTATATTCAGAAAGCAAAAATACGTCATTGAGAATAATTAGAGAAGACCCAAGTAAATCAAGGTGTATGCCTTCTTCATAGATTTGAGGATTCAGTGTTTTAAAGATGATGATTCTTCCCATATTGAAGAAACTTTTTGTGGAAATTGAGAATTTAGTGAAACTGATCCTAAAATTTATGTCAAAATGTAAAGGAATAAGAATAAATTCAATATTGAAGAAAAAGGACAAATTTACACTATCAGATTCCAAAACATTTCTAAATAAGGTATAAAAAGTGTATTATTGTTTCAAGTGCAGACAAATGGATCAGTGGAACAGAATATAAATTTCAAAAACAGACACCAAATTCTATGCCAGGTGTCATAGACTTCAGTGTGAAATAAAAAAAAAAAAACTTTAAAAATATAACATAGGAGAATATGCCCAAGACTTTAGGATATGCAGATATTTTCTAAACATAACACAAGACACATAATGAAAGAGACTGCTGAATTGGACTTGATTAAAATTTTAATTTCTATTTAACAAATGAAAAAGCAAGTCAGAATAGGAGATGATATTTGCAATATACATATATGACCAAAAAATTGTATCCAGAATATATTTGTAACTTCTACAAATCAATAAGAAAAAGACAGACTATGCAATTTTTAAATAGGCAAATGATGTGTATTCCTACTTCACAAAAGGGGACGTCCAAATGCCCAATAAGCATATGAAAGCATGCTCCACATCGTTTGTCCCCCACCATAATGGCTAAATTTATGTCATTGCTGATACTCAGTGTTGGCAAAAATGTGGAGCAACTGGAACTGTCATATTCTGCTGGTGGGAGTTTAAGTTGATTCAGTCCCATTGGCTTCAGCTGCTCTTCACACTTAGAATCCTGGGAACTAAATAAATCCATTACTGGCTTGCTTACCTACACCAGGACCCTCTCAGAAACACAAATAAGTCAGTTATATAATGAAGGTAAACATACTTTTATGGACCCAGCAATTCCACTCAAATACATATTTAACACATATGCATAAATATGCCCCAAAAGATTTGTACAAGAAAGTTCATAGCAGTTTATTGACAATAGCTCTAAACTGGAAAAACTCAAAATATCTATTGACAATAGAATGGATAAATTAGGGTGTATTTGTATAATAGAAACTATGCAAAAAGAATAAACAAATGCTGCATGTGCAAACATAATACTATACGATTCTATGTAACAAAATAAAACAAGCAAAGCTAAGCTATAATGACGTGTCAGAATAATGGTTAACTTTGGTGGAGGAATATTGACTGGGAAGGAGCATGAGATAGGCTTCTGTGGTGTTGGTAATGCTCTAGATCTTGGGAGTGGTTGCATAGATGTATTCATTTATAAAAGTTCAGTGATCTGTAAATTTAAATTTTTACTCTTTCCTTGATAATTTACACTTTAATATGTTAAATTTGCCTCCCAAAAGAACCTCAAGGTGACATAGACTTTTTCCCTATGTTTTTCTCTAGAAGTTTTATAGTTTTACCTTTAATACTTAGACTTATGATCCATTTGAAGTTAATTTTGTAAGTGGTTTGAGACAGAGTGACATTGATTTTTTTCATACAGATATCAAGTTGTTATAGCATCATTTGTTAAAAGGACTTTCATTCCCATTGAATTGCCTTGGCACCTTTGTAGAAAATCAATTTACCATATACCTGAAGGTCTATTTCTGGATTCTTTACTCTGTTTCATTGATCTATGTCTATCCTTGGGCCAGTACTATACCATCGTGATTACTATAGCTTTATAGTAAGTCTTGAAATCAGGTCAAGTCCTCCAAGTTTGTTTTTCTTGTTTTAAAATTACTTTGTCTTATATCACCTACCAATAAATATTTCTGAGTGAACAACTTTTTAAAAATTGGTTGGCTGGGCTTCCCTGGTGGCACAGTGATTAAGAATCCGCCTGCCATTGCAGGGGACACAGGTTCAAGCCCTGCTCAAGGAAGATCTCACATGCCGTGGAGCAACTAAGCCCATGTGCTACAACTACTGAGTCTGTGCTCTAGAGCCCACGAGCCACAACTACTGAGCCCGTGTGCTACAACTACTGAAGCCCTCGTGCCTGGCACCCATGCTTCACAACAAGGGAAGCCACCGCAATGAGAAACCCGCGCACTTCAAGGAAGAGTAGCCCCTGCTTACCACAACTAGAGAAAGCCCACATGCAGCAACAAAGGCCCAATATAGCCTAAATAAATAAATAAATAAATTTATTTTTAAAATATTGCTTAGCTAATCTAGGTCACATTTAAAATAAACTTTAGAATCAGCTCATCAACTTCTACAAAAATAACCTCACTAGAATGATGATTGGGATTGTGTTGCATCTATAGATCAATTAGAGGAGAATTGAGATATTAATAATATTGAATGTTCTAATTGATGAACACAGTGTATTTCACCATTTATTTAGGCCTTTCATTTCTCTCAGAAATGTTCTGCACTTTTCAGAAAAGAGGTCTGTATATATTTTGTTAAATTTATTCCTAGGTATTTCACATTTTGTAGTAATATTGTAAATGGAATCTTTTTTGTTTTTTGATTTCCAGCTGTTTGCTACCAGCACGTAAAAATATAATTGACTTTTGTATATTGACCTTGTACCTCTTGATCTTGCTAAATTCATTATTTCTAGGAGTTGTTTTCTAGCATTTTAGAATCATTTCTAGCATTTTTATACATCATCTGCAAATAGAGATGCATTACTCCTTTCTGATTTTTATGCTTTACATTTATTTTTCTTTTATTATTGCAATGACCAAGACCTCTACTTCAAGGTTGAATAGGGTATCCTTACACAACAAGGACCTACTGTATAGGACAGGGAACTATATTCAATATCTTGTAGTAACTTATTGTGGAAAAGAACCTGAAAAAAATATACATATATATGTATAACTGAATCACTTTGCTGTACACCTGAAAATAACACAACATTGTAAATCAACTATACTTCAAAAAGTTTTTGAAAGGTATATTTTACTTGGCCCTGAACTTTAGAAGGAAAACATTTAACATTTCACCATCAATTATGTTCATGATTCAGATGTTAGCTGAATCATGAATTGGTATTTAGATTTGTCTAACACTTTTTCTGCATCTATTAAAATGACATGTTATTTTTATTTTCTATTCCATTACTATGGTGAATACTGATTGATTTTCAAATGTTATATCAACTTTGCGTTCCAGGGTAAAACCCTACTTTATCGTGATATATTATCCTTTTTACATATTGTTGGATTTGATTTACTAATATTTTATTAAGAATTTTTGAGTCTATGCTCATGAAGTATACTAGTCTATACTTTTATTTATTTTTTATAATACATTTTTCTGGTTTGTGGTTATGTTGGTCACATAAAACAAACTGGTAATTTCCCTTTCTCCTCTAATTTCCTTTTCTCCTCTATTTCTGAAAGAATTTATGCAAGATTGGCATTATTTCTTCCTAAAATATTTGATTATTTACCATTGAAACTGGGGTTTTCTTCATCAAAATATTTCTGGTTTAAAAATCAATTTCTTTAATAGATACAGGGCTATTCAGGTATTGTCTCATCTTTGCCAATTTTAGTGTTTCCAGGAACTTTTTTCCATTTCATATAATTTATCAAATTTACTGGCAAAACGTTTTAATAATATCTTTTATTATTATTTTACTGTTTGTAGGATCTGTGGTGGTAACTCCTGTATCATTTTTGTTATTGGTAATACGTTATTTCTTTCCATTGATTAGTTCTTCTAAGGTTTGACTAATTGTCCTAATCTTTTCAGCATGATTAGTAAATAATGTAAAAATCAGCTTTTACATTTATTAATTTTCTCTAGTGTTTGGCATTTTCTATTACATTGATTTCTGCTCTTAGCTTTATTTCCTGGCTTCTACACTTTTGGGGTTTACTTTGCTCTTTTTAAAGCTTATTAAGGTGGAATCTCAGATAATTGATCTTAAAACTTTCTTCTATTTAATATAAGAATTTAAAGCTATAAATTTTTTATCTGAACATTACCATAGTTGCATCCGTCCTAAAATGGATATCTTGTATTTTCATTGTCATTCAGTTTGAAATATTTTCCAATTTCTTACTTAATCCATAGTAAGACCTATGGATTACTTAGAAGTTTTTTCTTTAACTTCTAAATATTTGAGGTTTTTCAAGTGTTTGTGTCCCTCCAAAATTCATATGATGAAGACCTAACATGCCAGTGTAGTTGTATTTGAAGATGGAGCCTCTAAGGTAGTAATTAAGGTTAAATAAGATCATAAGGGTCTTATGGGAATTAGTGTCCTTATAAGAGGAAACATCAGAGTTCCCTGTCTCTCTCTCTCTCTCTTTCTCTCCCTCTCCCTTCCCCTACTCATAAAACCACCAAGGAAAGACCATGTGAAAGCATAGCAAGAAAGTGGCTGTCTACAAGCCAGGAAGAAGTCACTCACCAGAAACCAAATTTGGGTGCCTTGATCTGAGACTTCCAGCCTCCAGAACTGTGAGACAATTAACTTATGTTCTTCAGGCTACCTATGCTGTGGTATTTTTATTTCAAAGTTACAATAATGCTAGTTTTTATAATTGTTCATATACTTTCCTTTACCAAATATCTTTATTTCTTCATACAGCTTTAAGTTACTGTTTAGTTTCCTTTCATTTCAACTTGAAAAATTTCTTGCATGACAGGTACAGTGGTAATTAACTCCCTTAGCTTTTGGTTTTCTAAGACTATATCAATTTTTCCCTCATTTTTGAAGGACAGTTTTGCCAGATATAGGATTTTAGATTGATAGTTATTTCCCCCTTCAGCACTTTGAATATATAGGCTGTGATATTTCGTTGTAGCAGCCTGAGCAGCCTAATACACCAAGATGCCTGTTTCGTGGTTCCTAATTTAATCCTGTTGTACTCAAATAACATATTCTACATGATTATGATTTTTCATTAGATTTTTTAAAAAATTAGTCAACAGGCTTCCCTGGTGGCTCAGTGGTTGAGAGTCTGCCTGCCGATGCAAGGGATACGGGTTCGTGCCCCGGTCCGGGAAGTTCCCACATGCCGCAGAGCAGCTGGGCCCGTGAGCCATGGCTGCTGAGCCTGTGCGTCCAGAACCTGTGCTCTGCAATGGGAGAGGCCACAACAGTGAGAGGCCTGCATACCACACACACACACAAAAAAAGTCAACATCTTTGAGTCAATATTCATTATTCAACATGAAATTGAAAAGAAATTTGAAAATTTTGAAAATACAATTGAAGAGCACAAATCTATTAGGTGTTGTGTTCTGTCAATATCAGTTAAAATAGTTGATGGTTTAGTTCACATCAACTATGGTGACAAATGCTTTTAAGAAGTTTCTAATATTTTAGGTAGTGACAAAAAATAATTGATTTTGCTCTAGTTATTTCATGTGTGTGTATAAGAACTCAGTTTCATATTGACTGCCAATTCTTAGGTTGACATTTTAGACTGAATCCAAGTCGCACATTGGAAAATTGAGTCCTCTCGCATCTCATGTCTGAGCAGTTTTTCTCTTCCTCGACAAGCATTTAGAAATCAATGTGGATTGGAACCAAGATGGCGGAAGAAGGACGTGCTCTCACTCCCTCTTGTAAGAACACCAGAATCACAGCTAGCTGCTGGACAGTCATCGACAGGAAGACACTGGAACTCACCAAAAAATATACCCCACATCCAAAGACAAAGGAGAAGCCACAATGAGATGGTAGGAGGGGCTCAATCACAGCAAAATCAAATCCCATAACTGCTGGGTGGGTGACTCACAGACTGGATAACACTTATACCACAAAAGTCCACCCACTGGAGTGAAAGTTCTGAGTCCGACATCATGCTTCCCAACCTGGGGGTCTGGCAACGGGAGGAGGAATTCCTAGAGAATCAGACTTTGAAGGCTACTGGGATTTGATTGCAGGACTTCGACAGAACTGGGGGAAACAGAGACTCCACTCTTGGAGGGCACACACAAAGGAGTGTGCGTGTTGGGACCCAGGGGAAGGAGCGGTGACCCCATAGGAGACTGAACCAGACCTACCTGCTAGTGTTGGAGGGTCTCCTGCAGAGGCAGGGCATGGCTGCGGCTCACCGTGGGGATGGGAACACTGGCAGTGGAAGTTCTGGGAGGTACTCCTTGGCGTGAGCCCTCCCAGAGTCTGCCATGAGCCCCACCAAAGAGCCCAGGTAGGCTCCAGTGTTGGGTTGCCTCAGGCCAAACAACCAACAGGGAGGGAACCCAGCCCCACACATCAGCAGTCAAGCAGACTAAAGTTTTACTGAGCTCTGCCCACCAGAGCAACACTCAGCTCTACCCACCACCAGTCACTCCAATCAGGAAACCTGCACAAGCCTCTTAGATAGCGTCATCCACCAGAGGGCAGACAGCAGAAGCAAGAAGAACTACAATCCTGCAGCCTGTGGAACAAAAACCACATTCACAGAAAGATAGACAAGATGAAAAGGCAGAGGACTATGTACCAGATGAAGGAACAAGATAAAACCCCAGAAAAACAACTAAATGAAGTGGAGATAGGCAACCTTCCAGAAAAAGAATTCAGAATAATGAGAGTGGAGATGATCCAGGACCTCGGAAAAAGAATGGAGGCAAAGATCAAGAAGATGCAAGAAATGTTTAACAAAGACCTAGAAGAATTAAAGAACAAACAAACAGAGATGAGCAATACAATAACTGAAATGAAAACTATACTAGAAGGAATCAAGAACAGAATAACTGAGGCAGAAGAACAGATAAGTGACCTGGAAGACAGAATGGTGGAATTCACTGCTGCAGAACAGAATAAAGAAAAAAGAATGAAAAGAAATGAAGACAGCCTAAGAGACCTCTGGGACAACATTAAACGTAACAACATTAGCATTACAGGGGTCCCAGAAGAAGAAGAGAGAGAGAAAGGACCCGAGAAAATATTTGAAGAGATTATAATCAAAAACTTCCCTATCATGGGAAAGGAAATAGCCACCCAAGTCCAGGAAGCGCAGAGGGTCCCATACAGGATAAACCCAAGGAGAAACATGCCAAGACACATAGTAATCAAAAAGAGAAGCACCTACAACCAAGATTACTCTACCCAGCAAGGATCTCATTCAGATTCAATGGGGAATTCAAAAGCTTAACAGACAAGCAAAAAGCTAAGAGAATTCAGCACAACCAAACCAGCTCTACAACAAGTGCTAAAGGAACTTCTCTTAGTGGGAGACACAAGAGAAGAAAAGGACCTACAAAAATAAACCCAAAGCAATTAAGAAAATTGTCATAGGAACATACATATCGATAATTACCTTAAACGTGAATGGTTTAAATGCTCCAACCAAAAGACACAGGCTTGCTGAATGGATACAAAAGCAAGACCCATATATATGCTGTCTTCAAGAGACCCACTTCAGACCTAGGGACACATACAGACTGAGAGTGAGGGGATGGAAAAAGATAGTCCATGCAAAGGGAAATCAAAAGAAAGCTGGAGTAGCAATACTCATACCAGATAAAATAGACTTTAAAAAAAAGGTTACAAGAGAGAAGGAAGGACACTACATAATGATCAAGTGATCAATCCAAGAAGAAGATATAACAATTATAAATATATATGCACCCAACAAAGGAGAACCTCAATACATAAGGCAACTGCTAACAGCTATAAAAGAGGAAATTGACAGTAACACAATAATAGTGGGGGACTTTAACACCTCACTTACACCAATGGACAGATCTTCCAAACAGAAAATTAATAAGGAAACACAAGCTTTAAATGACACAATAGACCAGATAGATTTAATTGATATTTATAGGACATTCCATCCTAAAACAGCAGATTATGCTTTCTTATCAGGTGCGCACATAACATTCTCCAGGATAGATCACATCTTGGGTCACAAATCAAGCCTCAGTAAATTTAAGAAAAGTGAAATCATATCAAGCACCTTTTCTGACCACAACGCTGTGAGATTAGAAATGAATTACAGGGGGAAAAACGTATAAAACACAAACACGTGGATCCTAAACACGGCATTACTAACTAACCAAGAGATCACTGAAGAAATCAAAAAATACCTAGAGACAAATGACAATGAAAAAGATTTAGAGAAGAGCTACCACCCAGCCTTCTCAAACTGTTCCCAAAAAATGCAGAGGAAGGAACACTCCCAAACTCATTGTATGAGGCCACTATCACCCTGATACCAAAACTAGACAAATATACTACAAAAAAGAAAATTACAGACCAATATCACTGATGAATATAGATGCAAAAATCCTCAACAAAATACTAGCAAACAGAATCTAACAACACATTAAAAGGATCATACACCATGATCAAGTGGGATTTATCCCAGGGATGCAAGGATTCTTCAGTATATGCAAATCAATCAATGTGATACACCATATTAACAAATTGGAGAATAAAAACCACATGATCATCTCAATAGATGCAGAAAAAGCTTTTGACAAAATTCAACACCCATTTATGATAAAAACTCTCCAGAAAGTGGGCATAGAGGGAAACTACCTCAACATAATAAAGGCCATATACGACAAACCCACAGCAAACATCATTCTCAATGGTGAAAAACTGAAACCATTTCCTCTAAGATCAGGAACAAGACAAGGATGTCCATTCTCACCACTATTATTCACCATAGTTTTGGAAGTCCTAGTTTCAGCAATCAGAGAAGAAAAAGAATTAAAAGGAATACAAATAGGAAGAGAAGAAGTAAAACTTCACTGTTTGCAGATGGCATGATACTCTACATAGAGAATCCTAAAGATGCCACCAGAAAACTACTAGAGCTAATCAATGAATTTGGTCAAGTTGCAGGATACAAAATTAATGCACAGAAATCTCTTGCATTCCTATACACTAATGATGAAAAATCTGAAATAGAAATTAAGGAAACACTCCCATTTACCATTGCAACAAAAAGAATAAAATATCTAGGAATAAGCCTACCTAGGGAGACAAAAGACCTGTATGCAGAAAACTATAAGACACTGATGAAAGAAATTAAAGATGATACCAACAGACGGAGACATAGACCATGTTCTTGGATTGGAATAATCAATACTGTGAAAATGACTCTACTACCCAAAGCAATCTACAGATTCAATGCAATCCCTATCAAATTACCAATGGCATTTTTTACAGAACTAGAACAAAAAATCTTAAAATTTGTATGGAGACACAAAAG
>NW_020174565.1:843201-898773 GCF_003031525.2 Neophocaena asiaeorientalis asiaeorientalis
CTCTTCAGTAAGTGGTGCTGGGAAAACTGGACAGCTACATGTAAAAGAATGAAATTAGAACACTCCCTAACACCATACACAAAAGTAAACTCAAAATGGATTGGAGACCTAAATTTAAGACCGGACACTCTAAAACTCTTAGAGGAAAACATAGGAAGAACACTCTTTGACATAAATCACAGCAATATCCTTTTTGATGCACCTCCTAGAGTAATGGAAATAAAAACAAAAATAAACAAATGGGACCTAATGAAACTTCAAAGCTTTTGCACAGCAAGGGAAACCATAAACCAGTTGAAAAGACAACCCTCAGAATGGTAGAAAACACTTGCAAATGAATCAACGGACAAAGGATTAATCTCCAAAATATATAAACAGCTCATGCAGCTCAATATTAAAAGAACAAACAACCCAATCCAAAAATGGGCAGAAGACCTAAATAGACATTTCTCCAAAGAAGACATACAGATGGCCAAGCAGCACATGAAAAGCTGCTCAACATCACTAATTATTAGAGAAATGTAAATCAAAACTACAATGAGGTATCACCTCACACCAGTCAGAATGGGCTTCATCAGAAAATCTAGAAATAATGAATGTTGGAGAGGGTGTGGAGAAAGGGGAACCCTCTTGCACTGTTGGTGGGAATGGAAACTGATACAGCCACTATGGAGAACAGTATGGTGGTTCCTTAAAAAGTAAAAATGTAATTACCATATGATCCAGCAATCCCACTACTGGGCATATACCCAGAGAAAACCACAATTCAAAAAGACACATGCACCCCAATGTTCATTCCAGCACTCTTTATAATAGCCAGGTCATGGAAGCAACCTAAATGCCCATCAACAGACGAGTGGATATTGAAGATGTGGTACATATATACAATGGAATATTAGCCATAAAAAGGAAAGAAATTGGGTCATTTGTTGAGACGTGGATGGATCTAGAGACTGTCATACAGAGTGAAGTAAGTCAGAAAGAGAAAAACAAATATTGTATATTAACACATGTATATGGAACCTAGAAGAATGGTACAGATGAACCAGTTTGCAGAGCAGAAATTGAGACACAGATGTAGAGAACAAACGTATGGACACCAAGGGGGGAAAGCCGCGAGGGTGTGTTTGTGATGAATTGGGAGATTGGGGTTGACATGTATACACTGATGTGTATAAAATTGATAACTATTAAGAACCTGCTGTATATAAAAAAAACAAAAGAAATCAATGTGCTAGCCTTGCTTTCTGCTGACAGGCAGTAGTGACACTGCAAGTGTAGATTTTGGCTGATAGCAGCTTAAAATCAACATCTTAATAATGACAATACTTTAAAACATAAAGTTTAAATAGAAGTTATGCTACAACAGTGAAATGACAGAAGCTAGTATTCCTTTTTTGGGGCAAAACACTTCCACAGCATTTTCTATTATCTATTTTAAGGGTCAACACTGACTGTCCCTGAGTAGAAAATTGAGACAATTGTTTGGATAAGTTAGTTCTTCCTTCATCCACTTTTCCTGCTGATCCCCCAGTTTCCAAAATAAAACAAACAAAATAAAACGAAGAACAACCAATTTAGTCATAGTTATTCAGAAAGTTTAGACCAAAGGGCGTCATTTGGTTTGAATTATATGGTTTGCTTTCCCCAGATAATCATTCTACCTTGCCTATGTATAGATACTCTCTTAAGGTTGCTGTTGTGGAAAAGCAATTGAGTACATTTTGCAGAAGCTAAGATGACTCAACTCACTTACTTAAAGTCACATTGGACTTTAACTCATCTTGCATTTAAAGCCACGTTTATAAAAATACCAGTGGGTACAAAAGTGTTAATAACATCTGTGATCCAAAGTTGGCTCTGGGTATTTATTTACTTTTGCTTGCAGATTATGGTTTACATATTTATGCAATGCTCTAGAGGTTATCGGAAGACAGAATCCCTGATATAGGCTTCGTATTTCACATCTTGGGCAAGTCCCTTAATCTAATACATATACCTAAATTCTCTCATTTTTACACATACTTAAATTCTCTCACTTTTTTAAATGAAATTATTTCACTTTACATATCTAAACATTATTATATTTACACTTGTCCACTGATTTGAAATTCTGAAACTGTAAGAAGTGTAATTTCTAAAAAGATCTAAGGTATAAAATTCTTTCACTATGCTTTAAAACATGGAAAAGTTAAGGAAACTTTTGCTTGAATTCTTAAAATCCAGGTAGAAATCCTTGAATGATGATAGCTACCACTTACAGAGCATTTACCAAGGCTAGGTCCTGTTCAGACTGTTCTACATGTATTAATTCGTTGAAAATTCACAATTCTAAGAAGTAGGTCTTATTACTATGCCCAGTGCACAACTGAGGGAAACAAGGCACAGAGAAATTAATTGGCTCACCCAAGAAATCTCATGTAGTAAGTGGTAGAGTTAAAATTTAAACTCTGACAGTCAGACTGTGACTCCATACTCTTATCTATTATATGCTATACCCCTTCTGTTGCCATGACTCTTTATAATGACATAACTTGTGTTTTGACTTTCTCCTCAATAAATATTTGATACATGAATCTGAATAGAATCCTTACTACTGTATTTGAGAAAAAAGAGTTGTGTTTTCTGAGAATAACCACAAGGTATGAAGAATATTGATTTGAAAAATAATACTTAATATTTCTGCCTTTTTTTTTTTTTTTTTTTTTTTTTTTTTTTTTACACGGGCCCAGCCGCTCCGCGGCATGTGGGATCTTCCCGGGCCGGGGCACGAAACCGTGTACCGTGTCCCCTGCATCGGCAGGCGGACTCTCAACCACTGCACCACCAGGGAAGCCCAACATTTCTGCTTTAGTTTGAGAAATCACTGGCACCAGTCTTAAAACCATATGACCATAACATTTATCAGAATAAACCAGAACAAACTTATAAAATGCATCCTGGACCTCCTGCACATGTTTTTAAGCAATCAAGTCAATGTCCTCGCCAAATTTCCTTCTGGACAATATTTTGCACCACAAAACTAGCTCTAACTTCCAAACTACACAGTGGGCCAGAATATGAAGTTGGAGACATGGTCTTTGTATTAGTTACTGAAAAAATAAAATGCTGAGGTCATCCCTGATACCCACTAAATTCACTGGCCCTACAAAGACATGGGATACGCTCAATTTGGCAGCCCTTACACGGGTTTGGGAGGCCAAAAATTGCAAGAATATTTTAAAGTCTCTACAGTGTTATATTTGGTCCCATAAAATGTGAAAGAACTTTGAAAAATATAATATTCAAATATAAAATAGTATTTTTACCATCATCAGAATCTGTAGGCTTCTCTATTCTCCAACACCAATGGATTAAAATCTGAGAGTATACAATTCTGCTTTCATCCATCTAAATGCTCTTCCGGAAAGGAAAGGCAACTCAATCTTTCCACAGTCTCCTTGCAGGCATCTGTGCATAATCTCAGCTGCTCTGCTGAAGGCTGTAACCACTGCTGCACTTGGCACTGCTAGTCCTTCTCCCCTTCTGCGGAGCTCCACCCTCCCATTCCACACCCCCTCCCCACCCCACTTGTATTCATTGACTTTGTCTTGTCACTCACGCCCCCAGCCCTCACTCAGAGCAGTGCATCCATGACTGACGATTTATAGAGGCACTCGGCCCACACGCCGGATGTGATGCCCGCGGGATGTGATCTTCATCCTACTTCTGAAAGTCAGCACTTCCTGGGATGATTCTCTGAAAATTGATAACAGGTTTTCTTCTAGAAAATTGCAGGGCAAGTTGAGCTCAATCTATTTCAAGAAAATGCCCTTGAAGTTTCAATTTTTAAAAAGCTGAAAGGTTACATTTCTGGCACTGCAAGTTATACATATCTTCAAAACTATGTCCTTGAGGTCATAATATGAGATATTTTATACTACTTATGCTTGGAAATATACATCAGGAATATGAATGAGATCAGGCAAAACTTTGCAATTAGTTTAGAGCTATGAGAAACATGGTTCCAAAGAAAACCTAGGTTCTGTATCAAATTGTACCAGGTAACCTTTTCAAATGTAATATAGAATTGTACTATGTGGCCTAATTCCTTCATCAGATTCTGGGTTTCACACTGACCAAAGGGAAAGAAGGAACATAAAATCTAATATTCAAAAAAGAATTAAAAGCTACAGTATTCCAGCCAGGTGATAGTCTAGCCTCTGTTTGGTTACCTCTAATGATCAAATACCAAAGCAAAAATCTAATCTACATCTTAGGTTAAGCTAAAATATGCCTCCTCTGATGGCTACCCTTTGTCTGTGTTTTGCTTTCCAGAGCAATGTATAAGAATGCTACCTCCTTTTACATATTTGAAGACAGCTAGCTAGCTACTGTGTGCCCTTATCATCTGCTCTTCTCTGGTCCAAAAATACACACCCTTTTTAGCAATTCCATTTACCAATGATTTTAAGTTCCCTCACATCTCTGAGAATATTTTCATTTGTCTGTGTTTCTCTAAAAATGCAGTGCTTAGAGTTGAACACAGTGTCCCACGTGTGATCTGACCAGTACAAAGTACAATGCAACTATTATCTTCCATCATCTAGAGTATACTTTTTTTAAGGTCATATAACAATTAGGAATTTAAAAAAAGAAAGTTTTACAGTGACTACCATGTATGTAGCGGCATTCCAAAAGTATGTCTGAATGTTCTTAACGAAAAGCCAGCATGTTTTGCTTGTTTGGTTTTTTCTTTGTTTTGGTTTGGTTTGGTTTGGTTTTTTTGGCCACGCCACACAGCTTGCGGGCTCTTAGTTCCCCATTAGTTCCCTGACCAGGGATCGAACCTGGGCCTTCCCTTGGCAGTGAAAACGTGGGATCCTAACCACTGGACCACCAGGGTATTCCCTTCTTTACTAGTTGTTTTGTGTGTGTTTTTAAGAAAACTTGCAGAATAGACTTGAAGGTTTATGAGACATTTAATTTTGTATCCACCTTCTCAGTATATTCGATATTTAGGTGTAACATAAATATTCTACCCTTTTAAAGGAATAGTTGTATTCGCATCAGTAACCACTTTCATTTAACTCAATTTTAACTTTTTTTTTTTTTGGCCACGCCCCGCAGCATTTGGGATCTTAGTTCCCCCGACCAGGGATCGAACGTGTGCCCCCTGCAGTGGAAGCTCGGAGTCTTAACCACTGGACCACCAGGGAAGTCCCTAACTCAATTTAAAATCAGTCTGTCAGCCTCTCAGAAGTGAGTCTTGCCTGAACAGAATTCCACTGGCTGGGACTTAGATCATGAATATAGTACTTGGCCAGCTGTTGCTGTAAGGTGGTAGCACTTACTGATATCATTGTTCTTCTCCAAGGGAACAAAGCAGGGTGTTCTCTGAGGAAGCCTCCCAAACAGGAAACTGGCATGATCTATTTTCTAATGTAAATATGAGTCACGTATTTATTTGTTTTAGCAGAGTAGACGTTTCTGTGAAATGAAGAAAATGTTTTCTGCAGTAATGATAGTGACCAGACAGAGTTAGGAATCACCATTTTGTCCAAGCAGGTGATTGCTGGGAACAGGATATAAAAATTACTCACCATCATGTTCACCATCCTATCTCCAGCCATTGATACAATGTTTAGCGAAAGGCAGACGCCAAAACACTTGGAAATTAAGTCAAAAAAAGAGGAAGGGAGGAAAATGCTGGAGGGAAGAAGTTTCAGGATTACTGTAAAGGTCAAAACCACCAGATTAAACCCCAAATATTGGTGCAGGATGAGATCTCTGAGATCAGTGTCCAACCTCCTTATATTATATATGGCAACTGGAGACCAAGAAGAGTTAAATAACTTGTTGCCCAAGTTTACAATATCTCAGTCCAGTTAGCTACTGAGTCACTTGTAAGTCTTAATTCAGACCTTATGTAATAGCAGTAGAGCTGCAGAAGGAATTATCAAGGGAAGGCCCTGGGATCTCCCACTCTGGCTCCAGATTAGTTCCCTAAGCATGCCTGGATTGCAGGAAGCTTAGGAAGAGGTCTTAGCCACAGACCTGGAAGAAACCCTGGGATTTAAATGAGTAGTCAAAAGCAAGACATGGTAGAGCAGTTTGATTCTGAGTACCAGAATGAGACTGAGCAAATCGACATATGCTGTTATTTCCTTACTGCCAGTGGCCTACACTTCTCTCCACGCACACACCACAGTCCCCTCTTTGTGATAACTTGGGTTAGACTGAAGTAGATCAAACTCGGACAGGAGTTAGTGCTCTCAGAGATGACAACTTGCCAGTAGAAATCAGAGACCATGACAGCACAGATGAAAGCTTGCTTCTCCCAACACCAGGGCCGAAAGATGTTAATAGATGTTATCCCTGAAATACAAAAAAAAAAAGTTCTGCAGCCAATCTTTAGAAAATGTTTAGTTAAACATTTCTTCACTGAAAGACTTACAGGGCTTGTGATATGCTAGTATGAGTTTTGAATCTCCAAAAGGCAAATTGGAGATTTGGCAAACTTATTTGACCATTGTTAAATTAATTAAACGTGGAGGCCCTTAGACAGGTGGCTCTATGCCCTGTCTGCCTACTAAGCAAACTGAAATCTAAACCTGTAAATACCTCAAAGTTAGGAAATTGAAACTTAAGGACAACAATTTACAAACAGCCACCTAGGCTTTAAGCTATAGACAATCAAATAATTTCCTTTCTTTGCTTCTGCACTTTCGCTATATAAGTCTTCTCCTGGCTCCTGTTGGCTGTGCACTCTTAACCATTTCCAGTTTGGGGCTGCCCTGTCCCAATCAATTTTTGCTCAAATAAACTCTTCAAATTTTTAATATGCTTCAGTTTATCTTTTAACACCACAAACCTCTTACATTTTCTTCCGATTTAAAGGATTTATTTTTCCAAGGAGTATGCTTGAGGACAAAGGTTTTCAAATTTATTTTTACTGTCACTTCAGCTAGGGATATATTTCATATCAGAAACCACTACACACATACTTGTAAATGTAAACCTGAAACGTTTCATAAAACAATACCTACCTTTTTTATATGGGCTGCACATCTTTTCTATTCTACTTTTCTTTCTAATGTATGCTGGATTTTTAAACTCACTAAAGTGATTTCACAATCTATCCATGGGTCACAACCTGAAGTTGAAGAAAAACATTGCTTTAGCAAATACCGGGGTATGATTTAGCAATTTCTCCTCCTCTGTACCCTGTAGTCTTCCTTTTACCTGTGAGCTGTGCAATATTATTGACTGAACCTATGATCTACCTAGGATGAATCCAAATAATAGGGGTTAAGTAATCCTCAGTTATTTCGCTGCAGTTATATTGGAGCATACCTTGAAGGAAGAATAGTGGAAAAAGCCTGGAAGCAGTGATCATGGTCATCAAAGAGATCTCAGTATCTTTGCAAGATCTCAGTATCTTTGCAAGTGTCTTTGCAAGAGATCTCAGTATCTTTGCAAGATCTCAGTATATTTGCAAGTGTCTTTGCAAGACACTTTTTGACCCGTGTAGTGAAAGAAGGGGAACCACAACTACATTATATTTTAACATAGTGGATATGCTGTTGACAAGAATGAGGTACTGATCTGCAACAATCAATAAGATGTTTTGTTCAATGAATTAAGCAAGGTGTACAATGTTGTATACAATACGCTTTTATTTGTGTAAAAAAGGGGGGTTATATATTTATATGGTTGGTATGTATAGAGTATCTCTGGAGGATAAACTGACCACAGTGGTGTGTCATTTGCTGGGGTTACTGTAGGAAGGACTTTTTTTTTCACTGCGTTTCCTTTTATATTGTTTTAATATGTATTACTTTTGCAAAAATAATAATATATTATTAGGTGGATAAATAAGCATATTTCATGAGCGCTGGGAAAATCTGAAAAATGAAAGGACTTCCAGTGTTTGCTTTTGTAAGTCACTGCTAGCAATGATATCTCTGAGAAATAAAAGGAAAGCTCTAGGTCCAAGTCTTGAAGACGTATGTATGTACTATAGTGACTGTTAGACGTTCCTCTTCATTCACTGTACTCTTGACCTTATTAATAAGAACGATCTGTGTTTAGGGTGTGTGTTCTTTCTTGCAGCTTTTCCCCAATATACAGAGTTTTTTAAATACAGGAAGAGGGGTCCAAATATGTTTTCTCAGGATGGTGCAGGTTCTTCTGCTTTACCTGCAGAGGGGTAGAAGCGCCAGAGGCAGAGGAAAAAAAAGAAGAAACTGAACAAGAGGAATATCCTGGGAGGGGCAGGTCTCCAAGAGGAGAAAGCTAAAGGGAGCTACCAGTACTTTGGGTAATTCAAGAGGGATAGCAGCAGTGGTTTTCAAACTTTAACATCCACAAAAATCACTAGGGATGCTCATTAAAAATTTAGCCTCCTGGGACTTCCCTGGTGGTCCAGTGGTTAAGAATCCTCCTTCCAATGCAAGGGACGTGGGTTAGATCCCTGGTCGGGGAACTAAGATCCCACATGCCTTGGGGCAGCTAAGCCCGCACCGCAACTACTGAGCCCATGGACCACAACGAAAGATCCTGCATGCCACAACTAAGACCCGACGCAGCCAAAAAAAAAATTTTATCCTCCTGAGTCCCGCTCCCAGAGATTCTGGTACAGGGGTGGTCTTAGGAGTCTTGGAACGGATAAATTCCCTTTTCTGAAGCTTCTGTGATAAGGCTTACGTAAAGTGAAATGTGAAAATCCTGTGAGAAAGAAACACAGGCACGTAAAACAGGACAAAACAAAAATCAAAGATCATTTATGCTATGTCTATCACCGACACAAGGACTGCTTATATAAGAAAAATATGTTTTTAACCTCTATAGCATATTTTCTTAAGATAGGCATATGTACATGTAAAGAACAATGCCTGACACTGGATATGAGTTTAAGCTATTATTATGATCTTTTTTAAGGATATGTAAAAGATCATATGTACAGTTGTTATGTAGATGAACCGACTCTATAGGTGATGCAGGGGTGGGTTGAGAGATCTCATATTATGAGAAATATTTCTCTATAACTTAGAGTTCTAGGTCTGAGAATGTTAGTTTTCCAGACAATGAGTCACATAAATGCTTGAGGGTCTATACAGTATCCAAACAGTGTTTGAAAGTAATGATGGAGTCTGTCCAATTGGTTTAAAATTTGTATATAAATTGTCATCAATGGCACATTGCAAGCAACAACATTATTAAAAGTACAACGTCACAAACATGTAAATATACCTTTGAGTCTTTTCCTTACTTCATCTCGCCAGATTGTTTTCAATTTTATTTTGTTTTCCTTTGCAAAGTTGGTGAATACCCAAGCACTGGTCCCAGTGTGGGTTTAAACTTTGTTCTAAATGCTTGAATAATGTCCCAGATTCTGTCTCCTTTTTTAAAGCAACAGCCTTTCAGCCTAACGTGAGTCACTCCTCCAGATGTGAGTTTTCCTGTTAGCAGAAGCCGTTAACCTGATCTGCAATCCGAGAGTTAACTCCTCCTTAGAAGTTTCCAAACCTGGGTAATCACATAGATAACATCATGTCTTATCAAGTTCCCTCCACTCCCAAGAGAACGAGGTTCATTCAATAAATATTCCATACTTGGTATTTTAGAGGCCAGCAAAAAAGGAGGCCTTTAAAACATTCAGTGCCATTCAACTGGCCCAGCATCTTTCAAGGGTCCCTCCTTTTCTTGAATCTGGGCCATAGATGCCTTGTGAAAACATATAGACATCTTTATCTTTACAGCACCACTTTCTAGAGGTTGTCTAGCTTTGGCTTTGTTTAAAGCTTGTAAAGAACTCACCATCTGTCAAGGCAGCCCATTCTATTTTTAAGAAACTTGATAATTAGAAGGTTTTTGCTTCTGTTCCTTCAAAATATGCCCACTGGTGTTTACCCAAATTCATGTGCCCTTTGAAAGAAAGTGAAATGACTTCATCTCTCATGCAAGTGGCGGCTTTTCGGCTTTATCAAAACATCTGTGATAGTCTCTCCTGCTCTCTTTGTCTTTTCTCTGGCTCCTGAAAGAGGTGGAAGGGAATTATGCATTTGGATTTACTATAAATATGAATCTAGTTGTATTTAAGCTTACTTTATACACAGAGACTCAACAACCAAAAAAATCTCTAGAAGACATAGGGATTAGAATGCACTTGCAACCTAGCAGGAAATTTTCCCTGAAAGACGCATGTATAGTTTATTCTTTTTCAGTAGGTATGCTTGGGTGGTGGATCATCTTTAGTGTAATTCTTTTGCTTTTCTAACAATGTGTGTGTATATAAGTTATATAACTTTGAAATGAAATAAAAACATGTAGGGGCTAAAATTTTGACCGCGCGGGAGCCGATAACATGTTCTGTGAATAGGGAATATGGAATTCTTTCCCGAGTTTCTTGAAGGCCAGGACTCTCTTGCTCTTCTTGATATCACCAGTGCCTAGTATAATAGCATGCGCAAAGTTGACCTCAATAAATACTTGTTGAATTGAATTTACCTGAATTTCCAGAAGTGGAGAGATCACCAAAGAGAGATACAGACCAGTAAAAGGGGACTGAAATTACTTCAAGGAAGATTTTTTTAACTGGACTTTTATAATCTTGTCCTTTTACTCCCAAAAACACCCTCAAGGAGATAAAATTATACTGATAACTCTTTGGCAAATTGTGTGTAGAGACGCCCTCCCCACCTTAAAAGCTTTGTCTTTTGAAGTATCAGTATGCTTTTTTATTTTTTAATATTTATTAATTTATTTATTTTGGCTGCACCAGGTCTTAGTCGCGGCACGCGGGATCTTCGCTGCGGCATGTGGGATCTTTTAGTTGCGGCAGGTGGACTTCTTAGTTGCGACATGCGAACTCCTAGTTGCGGCATGCATGTGGGATCTAGTTCCCTGACCAGGGATCGAACACCCTGCATTGGGAGCACAGAGTCTTACCCACTGCACCACCAGGGAAGTCCCCTCTCTTTTTTTATTTTTATTTTTATTGGAGTATAGTTACTTTACAATGCTGTGTTCATTTCTGCTGTACAGCAAAGTGAATCAGATATACCTATACATGTATCCACTCTTTTTTAGATTTCCTTCCCGTTTAGGTCACCACAGAGCATTGAGTAGAGTTCCCTGTGCTATACAGTAAGTTCTCATTATCTATTTTATACATAGTAGTGTATATATGTCAATCCCAATCTCCCAGTTCATCCCACCCCCTCCCCTTGGTAACCATAAGTTTGTTCTCTACATCTGTGACTCTGTTTCTGCTTTGCAAATAAGTTCATCTGTACCATTTTTCTAGATTCCACATATAAACAATATTATATGATATTTGTTTTTCTCTTTCTGACTTACTTCACTCTGTATGACAATCTCTGGGTCCATCCACGTCTCTGCAAATGGCACAATTTTGTTCCTTTCTTTGGCTGAGTAATATTCCATTGTATATATGTACCACATCTTCTTTATCTATTCCTCTGTCGATGGATATTTAGGTTGCTTCCATGTCCTGGCTATTGTAAATAGAGCTGCAATGAACATCGGGGTGCATGCATTATTTGGAATTCTGGTTTTCTCCAAATATATGCCTAGGAGTAGAATTCCTGGGTCATATGGTAGCTCTATTTTTAGTTTTTTAAGGAACCTCCATTCTGTTCTCCATAGTGGCTGTACCAGTTTACATTCCCACCAACAGTGTAGGAGGGTTCCCTTTTCTCCACACCCTCTCCAGCATTTATTGTTTGTAGATATTTTGATGAAGGCCATTCTAACCACCGTGAGGAGATACCTCATTGTAGTTTTGATATACATTTCTCTAATAATTAGTGATGTTGAGCATCTTTTCATGTGTTTGTTGGCCATCTGTATGTTGAAGTATCAGTATTCTAATAACCCCAAAGCAATGTGTCATATTTGGCATTCTTTCCCCCCAAGCCAATGTGCATTTTTAACATGGCTTTCCAAGGAAAATGCTTCTAATTAAAGGAGAAATTAAAGTGATAGACAGAGGTGTCTTAGGAAGTATTTTAGTGTCAAGTGGTGCCTAAAACTAGGAGTCAGAGAAACCCAAGTCTGCAACTTGGCAGAGAGATGGAGAGACCCCCAGGAGAAAAGCTGGGGTGGAGGGAATCTGCTTGGGAGTCATAGCCAAGGTGACACTGTGGTCTGCTGGAACTCCCCAAAGCATTCTGACCCAATGACCTACTTTAGGAGGGCTGGGAGTGCTGTAGATTCCAGCACAAGTGGAATTGGCAGCGGCCTGTCAGTGCAAAGCTCCCTGTCCCTTATTTGAGGACAGTTTGTACTTTAACCAGATAACTGGATTAACAGCAGCACTTGCCCAATCACAGGAAGCACAGCTCTTTTCTCACAGTAAAACAGGCATTAATCTTGGGACTTGGCCAAACTCACTCCCCTAGGAAGAGGGTGGGAGGGTCTGACTCAGCTAACAACAGAATTCCAGCCAGGAGGGCAAAGGACAGTGTCCTCAGGTTAAGGCAACCTGTGTCTGGGAGATCTGTTGCTGGGTTTCAGGGACAGGCTCTTGGTCCTCAAGGAGAGGACAGGGAAATGCAAGGTAGAGATCCGGTACCAGGAGAAGTATGGATAACTGGCCTGGACAGTGCTGAGTGATGCCTGTTGTCTTGACATAAGTATAAATAACATCCCCTTGCATCCTCGGCAAGGTCCTGCTTAGGACTCATGACCATGTCATTCTTGGTATGGGATGCTTGGAATACCAGGAAAGCAACTTTTGAACCAGGAATCAAGGCAGAAGCCGTCTTTATAAATGAGGGCAACAGAGGCTTGAAATAGGAACTATGACCCAGGACCACTTGCGGGAGGAGGACGGTAAGCAAGCTGCCCCTGCAGTTACTGGGAATCTCAGAGTGAGCACAGCCACATCCACATCAGAATGTCAATAAAGGTCTGTGCCTTAGTCACAATGACTCCTGCAATCCTTCCAGATGCAGGGGGATATAGTCTTCCTCTGTCCTCTTTCTGTTGTCAGCTTCCTGTTGAGAATGACTGCTATTTACTGAGCATACTAAAGTGGTGTGAAGTATGCCTGAAGAAGAGAAAGTTCTGTACTGGGTATTCTTTCCAAGTACTTGGGAAAGACACTGTGCTATATAATGCAGAGACTGCAAGTTGCTTATAATCTAATTGGAAAGTTAAATAGTTGTGAGTTTTAAATAGTAATCCAAGACAGCACCAGAAGAGTTATCACAACATAGGCCTGGTTAATCGTGAAACTAATTGTGTTAGCTGTGATTTTTATGACAGTTCAGAGAAAGAGTAACCAGTTTACGTTGGGAAGATGAAAGAAAATTCATGAAGGAAGTAGGACTTCTGGTCCTGAAGGATTTCACATTTATTAAGTATGTGTTACTTGTCAGGCATTTGCACATGCAGATTCTGATCTCTCAGAATAAACCTATGAAATAATTATTAGTATCCATGGTCCTCTAAGGAGGAGACAGGGGTTCAGAAGGTTTTAGCAACTTGTTTTAAGTCACTCAACCAGGAAATAGCAAAAGGGCTTAAACCGAAATGGTTCTGTAAAGGAAAAAACATACTCCCTTTTTGTGTCTCCCCTCCTCTCAATACTCTATGACAATACTACCTCATTTCTGACACCAGATGGGCGAGTTTTCTGCACACCAATGGATTCTGGGACACCCGCTGGGTGTCCTACAGTTTAACCCAATTCTGACACTATGTACCTGGAGATAGCACCAGATCCCACAAGTTAAGCGCTGTCAAATGACGAAACAATTTAGTAACGAGTAGGATGTCCTTTATTCAAGGGAAAACAATTCATGGATGAGAGTACACTGCCTCACAAGCAGTGGAACATTCTTCCCGAGGGGTTTATGGGCAAGAGCGAGCTTTATAGAATGTTAGAAGAGGCACCATGGAAACAGGGCATGATTGGCTAAGAACTTGGGGATTTCCTTTTAAGGCTAGCAGGTCAATCAGGGAATAAGGAAAAAGTATTTGGCTTAAACTGATTGGCTGAGATTGCATATCTGACTTTATTTAGAACAATGAAATCATTACGGATTCTTGGCAGTTGGAGATTGGCTGGCTGGATATACTGCAATCCTGATCAAGCGGAACATTTACAGGGACATGAAAGTTATCTAACTTCTGCTGATGTGGTACCTTGGGCAGGAGCGGCTCCATCTTGGTCCTAGAAATTTATTTCAACAGGGCTCAGTCCCACACGACTGCCCCACCGCTGCATGCACCAATGGGGAGTCCAGGTTGTCATCTGTGTTGCTAACTGACCAGCCGTAAATTGGAGGTTCCCACAACCCTCTCCTCAGGTTTGATTAATTTGCCAGAGTGGCTCATAGAACTCAGGAAAACCCTTTACCTGTTAAACTACCAGTTTTTCATAAAAGGATATAACTCAGGAACAGCCAGATGGAAGAGATGCATAAGGCAAGGTATGTGGGAAGGGGCTCCATGTTTCCATGCCCATTTTGCGTGTGTCACTCTCCCAGCAACTCCACATGTTGACTAACCCGGAAGCTCTCTGAACCCCATCATCTTGGGGTTTTGTGGAGACTTCATTACGTAGGCACGGTTGATTAAATCATTCCCAGTTGGTGACTGACCCAGCCTCCAGCCCCTCTCCCCTTCCTAAAGGTTGGGGGAATGAGACTGAAAGTTCCAACCCTCTAATCATGGTCGGTTCCCCTGGCAACCAGCCCTCATCCTGAGAGGCTTTCCAAAAGTAATAAATTCAGGTGTGGTTGAAAGGGACTAGTTATGAATAATAAGACACTCCTTTCACCTTTATGGCTCTGGAGCTATTTCAGGAACCAAAGATAAAAGACCAGATTCTATAACAGAAGATGCTGCTAGTGTTCTTATCACTTAGGAAATTCCGAGAGTTTTTGGAGCTCTGTGAAACAGAAACAGGGATAAAGTCCAAATATATATTTCTTATTATAAATCACAGTGTTTTACTTCAAAGTTTCTATTTTTTCCACCAGGAGAGTCACGAAATCCAATCAGAGGCCTCCAGTCAGTTTGAACAGCATGAACAAGTGCAGGGAGATCTAATAATGGAAGGTCTGTTTGGAGTTCTGCAAGCAGCTGGATTTGACAGGAGTGGAGATTTCAGGAAGTGGAAGGGTGCCATTCTACCAAAGAAGTAAGGAGTAAAGTAAGGCTTTTAAAAGACCTTTTAAAAGTAAGGACTTTGTAAAAAGGCCTTAAGTCGAAGTCCAAAGAGCAGTGGGGAACTATTTAATTTTGGGCCTGGCCCTCCATGCCTGGAAGCCAAGATGGGGCACGGCACTCGGGGTCCACGCAGGCTGCAAGGGCCAGGGCAAGGTATCTGCACTGGTATCTGGCAAGGGCCAGAGCAAGGTATCTGCTCTCAAAAGAGAAAACACTCTAAAACTAGAGGGGACAGATAAGCTGCAAGCTAGAAAAGCAAACAAGTGACACATCATGTAGTGTAAAGCACGAGGGCTTTGGCATCAGCTGAGTTTAAATCTCGGCTCTCCAGATGCAAAAGACCACATAATACATGATTCCATTTATGTGAAGTTTTCAGAAATTGTAAGCTTGTAGAGACCAAAAGCAAATCAGTGGTTGCCTAGGACTGGAGGTGGAAGTGAGGATTGACTGCACGTGAGCTCAAGGGAACTTTTTGCAGTGATGGAAACATTCTGGTAACGGTTGCACAGCTGTATAAATTTGCTAAAAAACCCATTGAACTGTATACTTTATTTTTTTTAATAGATGTCTTTTTTTATTTATTTAATTTATTTATTTATTTATTTATTTATTTATATAGGCTGCGTCTGGTCTTAGTTGCGGCGCGTGGGGCACGTGACTTAGTTGAGGCATGCGGGATCTTTTCGTTGCAGCTCGGGCTCTTCGTTGTGGCGCTTGGGCTTCTCTCTAGTTGTGGCGCATGGGCTCCAGGGCATGTGGGCTCTGTAGTTTGCGGCACATGTGGCACAGGGTCCAGAGCCCGTGGGCTCTGTAGTTTGCAGCACGAGGGCTCTCTCTTTGAGACCCTCAAGCTTAGTAGTTGCGGCGAGGGCTTAGTTGCCCCATGGCATGTGGTATCTTAGTCCCCCAACCAGGGATCGAACCCTCATCCCCTGCATTGGAAGGTGGATTCTTTACCACTGGACCACCAGGGAAGTCCCTGAATTGTATACTTTAAAATGGTGAATTCTATGGTATGTAAATTATACCTACAAATAGCTGTTTGAATCTTGGCTCTCCCACTCATTATGTGCATGACCTTGGCTGCTCACTTAACATCTTTCAGATAGTCTTCTGATTTGTGAAATGTACCTACTTAACCATAGGCTCTGTGGTTGACTCCCCCATTCTTTTCACCTCAGCTGATCCATCTAAGCTAATCACGAGAATCTCATTCTCAATGCAAATGATTGCACCAGGATGGCTAAGGAGATATGAAGAAGGACACTGTGGACTGAATTGTGCTCCCACAAAATTCATATGTTGAGGCCCTCAATGCTATGGTGTTTGTATTTGTATTTGGAGGTGGGGCCTTTGGAAGGTAATTAGGGTTAGATGAGGTCCATGAAGGTTGGACCTCAAGATGGAATTAGTGCTTTTATTAGAAGAAACACCAGACAGCTAGCACTCTTGCACACTCTCTCTCTCTCTTTGTCATTTTCTCTCTCTTTCAGTGCCATGGGAGGGCACAGAGAGAAGCTAGCAGTCTATAAGCCAGAAAGAAAGTACTCACCAGAACCTGACTATGGTGGCCCTCTGATCTTAGACTTCCAGCCTCCAGACTGTGAGAAAATAAATTTCTTTTCTTTAAGCTACTCAGTCTATGATATTTAGTTATGGCAGCCCACTCTGACTAATACAAAGTAATTAATGGAGGCTTCTGGGAAAGGTTTTCCTTGCTCTGCTAGTGGAAGGACAGGAAATCTCTTTTTCATTCCATACATCAAAAAGAACACAAGTAGCCCCAAATGCTACCAGCACCCATTCCACACCACCAGGGAAATCAGCTTCAGAACACAGCTGACATATAGAATTGAACAGAATTGTAAGAAAATAGAGCCAGAATCCTGGAGAAACCTTGCCTGAAGCCAACACTATGTTTGCCTTTCCTGTTCTGTAAGCCAGTACAAGTTCTTACTGTTTAAGCAGTCTTGAGTCCAGTTTCTATTCCCTGCAGATTGCAGCAACCTAGGGTTGTTGGAGGATAAAATCAAATAACGGAAGTAATGACCTTACTCCAGTCTGTGGTACATATAAATGATAGCTATTATTATTTCAGGCAGGCAACTGATTTGTAAGTCACTCAATACAGTGATCATGACTGGGTGATCTATCTGGATATAGAGAAATTTCCTGTCAGTGAGTAAGGGTTATGATGAGCAGAACCAGTCTCTGAGAAAGAAAGACTCGAATAAGATGTACAGAATTGACCTGGGATTTGCCCCTGGCAAACCAGATTTATATTCTGGTTGACAGTGAAGAAACCAGCAGAAGAAATAAAACAGAACTGATCTAAACGTTGAGAACTGCAGTCTCCTTCCTAATTTCCATTTTTCAACTAGGAATTTTCCTATGGTCCTAGCTTATCAGCCAGCCAGCTCTACTTTAGAGACTTCCTTAAGTCCTTTCCTTGCCCTCATTTGAGCTCCCATTATTAACTTCTCTGGAATGTGCTCTTACATAAGCTCTACTTCTGCTGTTTAAATGCTTATACTACTTAAACAGGTAAAAAATCGTAAAATTAAACGAGCTCATTTAGTTCTCATTTTGCTGGACTCTTCTTTGGATTCAAATAACTTAATTACATATTTAAAGAAAAACAATAAAAATGTCTGCAAAATTATTCCAAAACCACATGTTTACTTGATGGTGAGCAGTTTCTAAACAAAACCAACGTAGCCAGGAAGATAGTTGCTCTAGGCCAGTGAACAGCTCTTCCTTGAATTGTTGTAGCTGATAATTAAGCTGGTATACGTGGTATAATTGTTAGTTTTCTATTTTTATCAGTTGCTCTTCTAAATCCTGCAAACTCTTCAGTTCTTGAACTACTTATGAAATCATTTCCTTGTTTTTAAGAAGCATGTAAAACATCAAATTAGCTATTATGATCCTAAAGCAAAGATTAAGGAAATGTGCAAGTTTTGACTACAAGGATGTTCATTGCAGCATTATTTATAATAGTAAAAAACAAAATAACCAAATGTCCAATAATTGGGGATTGGTTAAATCAATTATGGTACAGTGCATAAAATGCCATTAAAATATATGGTAAATTATATAAATTCTGATGTGTACAAATAAATAACAATATGAGTCAACAAAAATACTTCATATAATTATATTTATTAATATGGAAAGGTACTCCTATCAGTGGTAGTAACCAACAGAGACAGTGGTGCCTATCAAAATTGTAGGGGGAGCAGGCAAACAGCCCTGTGTTAGGCAGAGAATCAGGGCAGCCCTGCAAGAGTCTGCAGCAGCACCCAGCAAAGGGTGACGGAATCTGATGAAGGAGTTACCATAGAGCAGTGACAACGCCCAATGGGAAAGGACTCTTTTGCAAGCATATGTGAGATATCTCTTGATAAGCCCCAGAAATACTTGTGGTCAAACTGAAAAAAAGTAGAGGTCCTGCTTCAGTGATTGTGGGGCTGAGAATCACTGACATTTAAATGATGATTGTTAATATACTTCCATGTGTTCTACAAACGGATAAAGCCTTGGTAAACTGGCTCATTTTTTTTCCCATAAAGAATAGTTTTCACTACATATACATAAATGACATATTTATACACCTTAAGCAAATAGTTTTCAAATACTTTCAAATAATTTAGAAGACTTGGTTTGCTTATAAAGTTACGTTCCTGTTAACATTAACAATTCAATTTTTCAGGAACTCCCTATATTCCTATATTTTATGCTAAGCATGTAGATAGATGATAGAAGTAAATGTTTCATTCCAGGAAGAGCTCATTTTAAAATTATCAGTAAATGTGGAGTGACTGTGAGTGGCTAGTTACAAGGAATTTCACTTGGCATTTAACAAACTTTCATCAAGTTCCTACCATGTTTAAGACCTTATGCTAGATATTAGGTCCATAAGGTTGAATGAGATCCCTATCTGGGGAGGCAGACAAAACAACTGATTACTGCATTTTTAGATAACCCTTGACATTAATAATTTCAAAACCAGAACATCTAATGTGAAATGAAGAATGAGTCACCATCATAATAGCGATACAAGTAAGGTCAAATAAATTAAGTTGCTCATTGTTCTTCTCTGTTGCTGACATAATCCCCTGTTGAGTTTTGTTTTGTTTTGTTTTGTTTTTGACAGCCATGTTATTTTAATGAAAGACAGAAGGATGCATACCGCCGGATCAGGGAATAAATACCCAAAGCAGAGCATACTGCACGACATGCCAAAAAGAGTTTGGTCATGGTGGAGACGAGGACACAAAAAGTACACCTGGAGACTGGATCACAAACACCTGGGATGAGACAGGCAAGTACTTCTAAATCCATCCAACGTTTTTTTGTTTCCCCAAAGACACCAATACTCAGTCAAAAATAGTGGCTGCTGAATTATCTTGAACAGACCATGCAAAAAAGCTCATAATATTGTATGCTTCTTTTGATTTCTCTATGAAATTGAGTAAAGTAGTAAGATTATATATTCTGATTAAGAAGATGTGACTGAAATGACCTGCGGACAAGGTGTGGACACCTTCACACACTCCACGGAGCCAGCCGTTCTCTCCTCACCATCCCCCAAGCCTTCTAAGGATGTAGTGCAAAACTGTGAGCACGAAACATGTATATCCCAAGGGACTCACATCTGGACAGGCGTCCCATTAGAGCCAAATAATCCTAGTTAATTTAGTACTTCTCTTCCTGCTGACAAACTCTGTAACGGGAATAACATAAACTTGAACTTCAGTAAACGATTTTAAATGTTATCCCTTCCAAGGTAGTCTCCCAACCAGGTGTTACTGCCTGAAAAGTTGTCGCCAAGGAATGGTACAGAAGGTGTCCCACACGGTGTTGACGATGAGCGGGAGTTGGTCTAGCTTATCACTGTCCCTTAGTTCGCTCGCCAGCTGAAACTGTGCACCTCTGGTGAACTTGAACCCAGGTGCCGGGACTCAAACCCAGCCAAAACCCAGATTGGGACTTGAACCCGTGGTCTTTTAACTGAGACCACAAACCTGGCCTCAGGATTTAATGAAGCTCAGGTTCTTGATGTCTCACAGCAGAAAGAATTCAGTGAGAGACAAAGTGATAGTTAAGAAGTGGATTTATTCAGAGAAACACACTCCACAGAGTGTGGGCCATCTCAGAAGGTGAGAGGCCCTCTGTTAAGTTTTTACCTCAATTATATTCTAGAATAGATCATCTTTCTTAGGCAATTCATTAGGCTGAAAGTATAGTTTGGGATTCTTGAGTGTGATTGGAGAAGATTAGCTTGCAAAATTATCAATTTTCATTAGTGCTTTATATATCCTGCCTACTCAACCAGTCGATCCAGTTGAATTACTGACTGACAGGGCAATATATGGATCACTTCCCATCATCAATTACTTCACTTCCCATTGTGTAGCCTCCAAATGGTTGAGAAACTGATGACAGCTATAGGGGTATTCCCCAACCTGATAAAATCACCCCCTTCCCCAATTATTACTGTAGGATCCCAGGCCTAAGTTATTGAAACCATTCTTATTTTGAGAATGATTATGACTTAATTCAGGCCAATAAGGGAAGTTTCTTAAGGACTTTCTGGAAATGCCCTCACTTTGAACATCTGATGACCATTCAATCCCTACATAATCCCCATGAGCTGGAAAGCCTACCATCAGGAAATAGGTTGCGTAGGACTTCCCTGGTGGTACAGTGGTTAAGAATCCGCCTGCCAATGCAGGGGACACGGATCTGAGTCCTGGTCCAGGAGATCCCACAAACTGCGGAGCAGCTAAGCCCGTGCACCACAACTCCTGAAGCCCACGCACCTAGAGCCCGTGCCCTGCAACAAGAGAAGCCACTGCAATGAGAAGCCCGCACACTGCAACGAAGAGTAGCCCCCGCTCGAAGCAACTAGAGAAAGCCTGTTTGCAGCAACGAAGACCCAACACAGCCAAAAATAATTAACTAATTAATTAAAAATAAAAGGAAATAGGTTGCATAATAGACGTAGCCCTTAGGAGAGGATTCTGTGCTGATGCTCACCCCAGATATGGCCAAAGAGGACATTGAATAAAAGACATCATCCCAGAGGACAGAACTAGGGCTCAGTAAGGGCAAGAGAAAGGGTGATCCTTTCAGGGACGCAACTCTGAGTACCAGTGTGGTTAACCAAAGACCTCATGGCTCTGCATGGCATAGAGGGCTCACTATTCCTGTCTTACAGGATATGATATGTGTTTGGAACTGTATGTTGTTGCCCAGCCTCCCATTTTCCAACTCTTTAATCAGTTATCTTGTTCTTTGTTTACTGGGGTATTGGAGGTTATTTGTTATTCAGATATAGGCCCCCTGAGGAGCTATGGCTAGAATTGGTAAAGATGATGACATAACACCCAGATTGCTGAGGTGCTAAGACCACAGTTGAATGTCTTTGGTTGACTCCTGAGTGAATGCATCTCATGGAAGTGGGTGCAGGAAGGTGTAGGTACTGGATGTCACAGTGCACCATCCAGACCTCGCCTCCATGACCAAGCCACTCTTCCCCCACCAGCTTCCGTGAGTGATGTCTGCTAATGCCTCACCACCAAGTCCCACCCTAGAAATTGTCCTATCTCTGAATTAGACCTGTCCTCAGGGGAAGCCTGCATCCAATGTTACTCACAGCGGGGCAGGGGTGTGGAATGAGGAGTGGAACAAAGGCCTCAATGAAGGACAACTCCCTGCCCACCTCGCCCCACAGGCTCTGTTACAACAGCATCCCAAGTCAAGTTCTCCCTCTGCCCAATCCTAACCTCACTCACAGTGGTTGATCTCAAGAGTACTATCCAATAACCTTCCTACACCAAAATTCCTATCTCAGAGTCTATTTCCTGGAAATTCAAACTAAGATAATAAATGATAATGATAATAACTTTGGGGAATACTTAACGAGGACTTATCATGTACCAGCCACTCTTCAAAGTGTTTCACATGTATCAACTCACTAAATTCTCACAAGCCCGTGTCATAGGTGCTATTACTAACCTTGTTTTATCGATGAAGCAAAATGAAGCACAGAGAGGTTAAGCAAGCTCTCCAAGGTCACATGGCCAGCTGTTAAGTGCCAAAGCTGGGATCTAAGCCTAGGCATTCTTTTTTTTTTTTTAATACATATGTATTTTTAAATTTTATTTATTTATGTATTTATTTTTGGCTGCGTTAGGTCTTCGTTGCTTTCTCTATTAATGAAGCCTGGGTTGCGTGGGCTTTCTCTAGTTGCGGCAAGCAGGGGCTACTCTTCGTTGCGGTGTGTGGGCTTCTCATTGCGGTGGCTTCTCTTGTCGCAGAGCATGGGCTCTAGGTGCGCAGACTTCAGTAGTTGTGGCACGTGGGCTCAGTACTTGTGACACACGGGCTTAGTTGCTCTGCGGCATGTGGGATCTTCACAAACCAGGGATCGAAACCACGTCCCCTGTGTTAGCAGTAGGACCACTGCGCCACTAGGGAGGTCCCAGCCTAGGCACTCTATTGTGAGATTTCTGTGCTCTTAACTGTGCTGCCTCTTAAACAATTGGGATAGTATTTAACTATGTGCTGACCACTTCCACATCCAGTACCACTGCTGAGACATTCAGGGCCAAGAAAAATATCACATTGCCACAAGAAGCAGCCACAGTCCAGATAAAGTTTGGTGGTGAGCTTACCCACTCTCAGAGATCCCTGGACCATCCCTGGCCTCCCAGGCTGTCTCAGAAGGAGCAGTCATCAGCCTTACTGAGGGCACCAGAGAGCAAAGGCTCCTCAGTGCAGATTAAAGACTCTAGTGCCTTCTTTAAGCAAAGAATATGACAGGGCCAGTGGCCGCTGAGGACAAGGAGAAGACTCAGAGGGAAGCCAAGATTCTGAAAAATCTCAGGCAGTCTGTATCCACAGCCAGTGCTGTTCATACTATACCCATTGTTTCTCAGCAAGGAGGAAGAAGGGGCACCTGTAAGGATGCTAGCGAGCCCAAAGGGGGGCTAGAATGGACTCCAATATCTGTTCTACCCCCGCCCTACAGTAGCAACCATATTCTTTTTTTTTAATTTTTATTTTATATTGGAGTATAGTTGATTAACAATGATGTGTTAGTTACAGGTGTACAGCAAAGTGATTGAGTTATACCCATACAAGTATCCATTCTTTTTCAAATTCTTCTCCCATTTAGGTTATTACAGAATATTGGGCCTAGTTCTCACTGCTATACTGTAGGTCCTTGTTGGTTATCTATTTTAAATATAGTAGTGGGTACATGTCAATCCCAAACTCCCAGTCTATCCCTCCCCACCCCACCCTTTCCCCCTGGTAACCATAAGTTCATTCTCTGAGTCTGTGTTTCTGTTTTGAAAATAAGTTCATTTGTATCATTTTTTAGATTCCACATATAAGCCATATCATATGATATTTGTCTTTCTCTGTCTGACTTACTTCACTTAGTGTGATAATCTCCAGGTCCATCCACATTGCTGCAACTGGCATTATTTCATTCTTTTTCATGGCTGGGTAATATTCCACTGTATATATGTACCACATCTTCTGTATCCATTCATCTGTTGATGGACATTTAGGTTGCTTCCATGTCCTGGCTATTGTAAACAACACTGCAATGAACATGGAGGTGCATGTATCTTTTCGAACCATGGTTTTCTCTGGTTATATGCCCAGGAGTGGGATTGCAGGATCATATGCAACCATGTTCTTCAGGAAGATAACCTTGTTAAATCTCCATCCTGCTTTCCAGATGTTAGTTCAGGAACTTGGGCCTCACCTTAGCACATGACATTGCCCTGGCCACAAGGATTGTAGCAAGAATTAATGTGAAATGTGTTAGGGACATTAGGAAAGTTTCCTTGAACTCATAGTTGGTTATCTCACCACTTGCCTGAGAAGGATGTGGGCATGGAGGTGACAAGATAAACAGAAGTGGTGCTGATGTCCCCGGGTTAAGTCAGCCCAGAAGCTTGCGTTTCCTCTGCACTTGTAGCTGCAGAAGCCAGTAAGTCTTCCTTGCTGGTTAAGTCGGTGTGAGTTGGACTGTCTTTGCCTGCAGGTGATATGATAGAAGGGGCATCTCCAGACTTCACTCACACCACCGCTCCTCCAGACCTTTCGATGTTCTTATGAGACAGACAATTGGGAAACTGCTTAATGCATTTATGTTTTTTTATAGAGTATTAGTTCAGAACTCTTTTGGTTGCAAGTGACAAGAGTTAATTTTAGCTATCTTACACAAAAGAAAGAACTTTCAGGAAAATCAGGACACATCACAGAATCCAAGGACTGAGCCCCCACTGGGCATCAGGAATAAACTAAAGCCTGAAGCACTGTAGAGAATCCAAGGTCTTCCTCATTCTCCATGTCTCTCCAGTGCTTCTGCATTTTTCTTACTGCCAAAGGCTTTCTCTATTCTGCAGTCCACGATGAAGAACATAATGACACAAAACTTCAGAATTGTCCAAGTTACAGCCAATGCAGAGAGGAACTGATTCATTTTCTCTCCCTTCCACCCTCCCTCCCTCCCTCCCTTCTCTATATTTTGAAATCTCTCTGCCCGAATTTTGAAATGCCTATGGAACAGAATTCTCAGCCAAGCTTCGGTCAGGTAGCCATCCCTGAACTAATAAACAGTGGCAGGGGGCTTCCCTGGTGGCACAGTGGTTAAGAATCCACCTGCCAATGCTGGGGACACGGGTTCGAGCCCTGGTCCGGGAAGATCCCACATGCTGTGGAGCAACTAAGTCCGTGCGCCACAGCTACTGAGCCTGCTCTCTAGAGCCCATGAGCCACAACTACCGAGCCCACGTGCCACAACTACTGAAGCCCTTGCACCTAGAGCCGGTGCTCTGCAACAAGAGAAGGCACCGTAATGAGAAGCCTGTGCATCACAACGAAGGGTAGCCCCCGCTTGCCACAATTAGAGAAAGCCCGCACACAGCAACGAAGACTCAACGCAGCCAAATAAATAAAAAAATACAAATAAAGTAAAAAACAAAACAAAAACAGTGGAGGGTGGCTGGGGGCGGGGTGTTGGGTGCAAGGTCATTTCTAGGAAGGTGGTTACTCTTGCTAAACCGAAAGAATATAGTAGGTGGAGAGAACAATAAACGGAAAAGAAGTTGCCAGCGATATTCCTATGAATAACGAAAGGGAATGCAAGAAAATGAAAGCAGTTTTACCAGGGCTATGGGATTATTTATGAAGTTATTCTCTTAAATTCTGTACTTTAGAACAGAAAACATAGAACAGCAATTAAACTGAAACTTCATTGTCATACAGACCCGTGTCTACCTTCCAGCTCCACAACTTAACAAGCTGCATGGTCTTATGCCAGTTATTTAAGTTCACATGGAGGTAGTTTAAGAGTGAAGGATGAAATGAGCTAAACTATGTAATGTACTTCGCACTTTAACGGCACATGGTAAGTGCCTCATAAGTAGTAGCTAACGTTATTTATGAATTTTCTTTTTTTGGGGGGGGGCGGTACGCAGGCCTCTCACTGTTGTGGCCTCTCCCGTTGCGGAGCACAGGCTCCGGACGCGCAGGCTCAGCGGCCATGGCTCACGGGCCCAGCCGCTCCGCGGCATGTGGGATCTTCCCGGACCGGGGCACGAACCCGTGTCCCCTGCATCGGCAGGCCGACTCTCAACCACTGCGCCACCAGGGATGAATATTCTTTAACTGATTAAAATACCACTTTACACAAATCAGAAGTGGAAAAGGGAGGAAATTTCTGCCGTTTTGTCTGAAAATCAAGTCATAACTCATTGATACTGGGAAAAACAGTCTTTGCTAGGGCCTGTGGGTGAGACCGCGACGGCGGCTTCCTCTACCTTGGAGGTCAGCGGTTCACGAGATATGAAGTCTGCAGCCCCGCCCTGCTGTATCGGAATTTTTCCACAGGGGATTTGACAATAACAGAACCATTAGCAAAATCTCCTTGAAAGCCATCTGGCATTGATTTTTCCACTGTTGCCTGAAGGAGTACTCTCCAGAGCCTGAAAGTGAAGGAAACACTGATCCTTCTCTTACCTCTGCAACTGCCGACCTAGAATCCCCTGATTTTTCTGTATTCTCTTTGACACAGAGACAAGCTAGGAGGCCACCGCTATGCCATAGAAAAGGCCATTATTTCTGAGTTAGGCCAGGGGCACAGTGGTTCAGTTTACAATTCGTGTTTAGTTTTTTTTTTGTTTTTTTTTTTAATTTTTTTTTATTTATTTATTTTATTTTTGGCTGTGTTGGGTCTTCGTTTCTGTGCGAGGGCTTTCACTAGTTGTGGCAAGTGGGGGCCACTCTTCATCGCGGCGTGCGGGCCTCTCACTATCATGGCCTCTCTTGTTGCGGAGCACAGGCTTCAGACGCGCAGGCTCAGTAGTTGTGGCTCACGGGCCTAGTTGCTCCATGGCATGTGGGATCTTCCCAGACCAGGGCTCGAACCCGTGTCCTCTACATTAGCAGGCAGATTCTCAACCACTGCGCCACCAGGGAAGCCCTCGTGTTTAGTTTTTATTCTTGTAAGTTTTACGTTTAGGATAGGATTAACTCATAATTAATGTTAATTTTATATTATTCTAACATAAAAATTTTCCATTTAAATTTTGCTTGTCCTTTGCATTACTGCTACTCTACCATCACTATTGATAACTTCAGTTTTTGACCAACCTTTTGGCTACTCATTCTTATCTGGCAATGGAGTTCCAGATGATTCTCTGAAGCAAATCTAATAAAGCAGTATTTCCATTAAATCTTTTGAGTGTGTTAGTTTATGTATTGCAGTTACCAGTTGTAAATACAAAGGTTAAATATAAGGCGAATATAGAGCTGCTTATTTCTCTTTTTTTGAGTGGAATCATGTTTGATTAGACTCATATGTGAATTTTAAATTTTATTTAAAAAATTGACAAACTATTGGTGTGTTTCTTTTTTTAATTAATTTTTATTGGAGTATAGTTGATTTACAATGTTGTGTTAGTTTCTGCTGTACAGCAAAGTGAATCAGTGATACATATACATATATCCACTCTTTTTTAGATTCTGTTCCCATATAGGTCATTACAGAGTATTGAGTAGAGTTCCCTGTGCTATACAGTAGGTCCTTATTATTATTTTTTTTTTTTTTTTTAGTCCCCTGCATCGGCAGGTGGACTCTCAACCACTGCACCACCAAGGAAGCCCATTATTATCTATTTTATATATAGTAGTGTGTACGTGTCAATCCCAGTCCCCCAATTTATCTCTCCTTCCCCATTACCCTCCATAAGTTTGTTTTCTACATCTGTGACTCTATTTCTGTTCTGTAAATAGGTTCACTTGTACCGTTTTTTAAGATTCCACATATAAGCGATATCATATGATTGATATGTTTCTGATCACTAAAACAAAAAAAGAAAATGCTCACTAGACCCTCATTGGCATTTTAATAGTGACTGGTTTTACATATTGGAAGGGAAGCCAGTTTTATACTGGGACCAATAAAAGAAGAAAATAGGCCAATACGATTCATTGGAGGTATATACATACATACACTACAAAACAATTGTGGCACATTCTTTTTTTTTTTTTTTTTTTTTTTTTTTTCGGTACGCGGGCTTCTCACTTTTGTGGCCTCTCCCGTTGCAGGACTCCCAACCACTGCGCCACCAGGGAAGCCCGGTGGTACATTCTTAACATGCTGGATTGAATTGCCTGGTGCTCTTAAGAAGGACATATGGATTTAAGTTAATTCTCTTTGTATGATCTTTTATATAAATCTTGGATATTGTGCTTTTAATAAATTTCCATTTACAGTGATGATATGTTATTTTGGTATAGTCCAACTGAAGTTGGAGAACTGCTACACTTTTAATAACCCCAGTTGAAGTCTTAAAATTAATAAACTTACTCCAGTGTCCATTGGTCCACAACACCTCTTCTTTCAACATGTGCTGCTAACTGTAAAGGGACACAAAGTGACCCCACCCAGCCAGCACCTCACCTAACCTGTCCGGGCACCATCTGGAAAAAGGCTCTGTGTATCTAGTACGGCACCTGGAGGGTTGCTTCACAGCATGTCCTTATCCTGGCCCAGGGGTATGCACCTAATTCCCAGGTGGACCGTGTCTCTCCACCCTGTCCCACTTTTCCTATTGCTTGTGCAAAAGATCAGAAGACCAAATACAAACAGAGGAGGGAAAAGAGGAACACAAGCACTGCATAAAACGTACTTATTCTAGCACTTTCTTATAGACAGTAGTTGTTTACTTCAACATCTGAGGACACCACTGGTCTTTCACATGGTGCAACTGATATGGATTTGGATATAATGTCAAAAAAATGACACCCACAACCTTTACTGCTATGCTATTTTTTAAGAGGAGAAGTTGTTCTTCGGTTTGAGGCACAGAAAAAGAGCTCTTACCATTAATTTTCCCAGAAATTTCTTCATAAAATTCATACAGTAGCTGTTGTTGCCACTCCAGATCATTGGAGTTTAACCTCTACCATAATTTCTGTGTCTCTTTTTCAACTGACGTACCTTTCAAATTGTGAGGGCACAGGCTAGAAATAAATGGTATGTTAGGCCTGTTTGTATGCTTGAGTTGTCCATTTGTAAAGTGGGAATAACAAAGTTTATACCTGCTTTATTCTAGGGGCATCTTTAATACTGTAAGATATTTTCAGTTACCTATGTTATGCCTTAAAAAAATCAAGTCTGTTTTCACCATATCCTATATTATTTTCTGGATTTGGGAACTCAGAGTGTCAACCTAAGGAAACAAACAGCATAAATAAAACAGACTCAGTCCTACCTATATATCTGACGCTATAATGGGAAAAACCTGACACCTGTAACCTTGTGTAGTAACCACAAACATAGACTTAGGAGGCTGAGCTATGTGGTGCCAAACTCTGGCTCTGCCACATGGCAATTGTTCGACTTTGAACAAGTTACTCTCTTAGCCTAAATTTTGAAAAGGGGATCAGAAAGAAACGTGTCATTGAAACATTCAACTATACACACACATGTGTGTATAAATGCACATGTATGTATATGAATGTATACATGGCTTAATTGTTATAATACTGACATATACATACATCCATATATGTACTTGGCATTAAACATTGTGCATGATTTGTATTAATCAATCAAAATAGTATCTGTTGGTATCTTTCCTATCTTCTAGCTTAAAGAAGACTTCCATAATGGGAGCATATTTATATACACTCATGTGTACCAATAAAGTATATTTTTGCCTTCCCCAGGTGAAAAGACACCTTTCTGCTTTTATCACAGAAAGCAATCACATTTTTTTGGAATTAAAGCCTGAAGCATTGCCATTATTCTGTGATAAAAGATGGATTGTTGGGCTTCCCTGGTGGCGCAGTGGTTGAGAGTCCGCCTGCCGATGCAGGGGACACGGGTTCGTGCCCTGGTCCAGGAAGATCCCACATGCTGCGGAGCGGCTGGGCCCGTGAGCCATGGCCGCTGAGCCTGCGCGTCCGGAGCCTGTGCTGCGCAACGGGAGAGGCCACAACAGTGAGAGGCCCGCGTACCGAAAAAAAAAAAAAAAAAAGATGGATAGTTGTGTTCGTAATAGAAGAATATTCAATGGCAAATTGTTGCTGTTCTGCAAAATCACAGAGATCTTATATTTGTAAGCAATTAATCATGGACTGCTTTGTTACTATTGCTTCTAATTTTGTTTTAAACTACTATTTAAATCATTTATTGTTACTTATCTTTTCATCATCTGTGACCTTGCCTCCCCAAATAGACTACGTCGCTTATAAATGTGCCAATGCCTTCCGAGTACTTAATGCCTTAATTTTTCTTTCAAATGTGTCCATTTGAAATGTTGAAGGATGCAGTGTAACTGCTTTCACTTCACTGGAAATCAGTTTACTTATCTGCAAAATGAGGGAACTGGGTCAGAAACCCTCTATGGTCCTTTCCCATTCTAGGCATGCCACGATTTCATGTTCATTGAAGTAGAACACCCCAAACGTGGATTTGGTTCAAACATTACTCAGTTGTGCTGTCCACTGAAAGTTACAGAAATATTTCACCGAGTTATTCCTGGAGTCAGACAGCATGTTTTGAGAATATGCTGTAATGTGACTGTCCATGGTTGCAGAGAATGGCAATGGTCAGAAAGGCATGGGGACAGCTGCCCCTAACACGCTACCTGGGAAACCTAGCAACAAACAGCAGTGAGATTGCTTAGCAGGAAAACTGAGGACAATATTCAAGTATGAAAAACCAATTATGCTGAAACCAGAGACGAAGATTTAGGACCTTACCTGGGGGGGAACTCATAGGTCTTTCATTCAGCAAAACTTCATTTGTGATGGTGTTCTTCTCCCTTTAAGAAGAGAATCGTGGGCTTCCCTGGTGGCGCAGTGGTTGAGAGTCCGCCTGCCAATGCAGGGGACACGGGTTCGTGCCCCGGTCCGGGAAGATGCCACAAGCCGTGGAGCGGCTGGGCCCGTGAGCCATGGCCGCTGAGCCTGCGCAGCCTGTGCTCCGAAAAAGGAGAGGCCACAACAGTACCTCGTTGTACCATCAAATGACACTTCAGATTGTGGAGGTGTGCTAACACCATTCAGATTCACATGTCGGATGCCCGTATTTCTGATGAACACTATGAATCTTTATTACTCTCGATAGGTTTATAGGTAGGAATTTTTAAATTGTCTTTGTAAATACAGAGATATGTATGTTTCGGTGCCATGGTATTTACCAGTGTAATCTCATCCAGTATTGAGGAGGCAGGGTCAAGGTGGTGGACAGATTACATTAGCAATGCATGTAAGTAACTCTCTCCTGGAAACTGACATCTCTGCTTTGTCAAAGTAACCCAAAGGATCTGCTGCTTGCCCATGATGTGGAACCACATTTCTCAAGGAATGGTCCATTGACCCCCTGCATCAGAACCAGCTGGGGGACTGTTAAAAATGCAGCTTCCCTAGCTCACTCCTGGCTCCCTGAATTGAAATATCTTGGAGTGAGGCCATTTTAATAAACTCCTCAGGTGATTCTGATGCTACATAATGTTCGAGAACCCTTGACATGAACAGAGTGACTCGTCAAAATCGCAGTATGGCCATTTCACTCTTCTACCTAACCTCCTAACTGGCTCCGCTAAGCCACAGAAGCAAGTTGAAATTTTTTCACCTGTCAAATACAGCTTTCACGATATAACCTCTGCCTAGGTCTCTGGTTTTTTTCTCTCCTTACCGCCTGCTGTGTGCTTAAAATTGCAGCAACAGAACTGCTTGTAGACTCGAACAGAGCATGCTGCTGCTTGCCTCCTTATCTGTGCTCACCAGGTCCTCTCTCTGGAATGCTCTGCCCTTCTGTCTTTCATTCCAGATTCCCTCTATTTGGAATGCTCTTTCTTTCTCCTCCCCTTCATTACATTCCACCTGGGCTAAGTCAGCACCAATAATGATCTTTCTCTGTATAGATTGGTCTTACCATCTTGAATAACAAAAGTAATGCTATTTTTCGGTCCATCTTACCTACTTGGCCACGAAAGGCCTTGAGAACGCAGAATAAATATGTAAGTGAGTTTGGTGGCAAGCAACAGAACTCAACTCAATAAATTAATCAAGAAAAAAGAGGAAGCACTGGTAAGATACTGCATAGCTAGGAGATAAATAGGAAGTGTGTCAACTGTACTTAGGAAGGACAGACACCAGGGAAGCTGCAGATCCCAGCAACAGGAACTCCTACTCAGGACAGGGGAGGGCAATGAGGGCTACAAAGCAGACACATGATTGGTGGCCCCACTGAGGTCATGTGAGATGAAAAGTCAATTCCTCCAAAGGAAGAGGATGTGGTGCTGTTACTGAAAAAGTTTAGGAGATACTGGGCAGACAAAAGCAACAGCTTCCACTCCATTGAGTCTTTTTTTTTTTTAATACATAAATCTATTTATTTATTTATTTATGGCTGTGTTGGATCTTTGTTGCTGCGTGTGGGCTTTCTCTAGTTGAGGCGAGCGGGGGCTACTCTTCGTTGCGGTGCGCAGGCTTCTCATTGCGGTGGCTTCTCTTGTTGCAGAGCACAGGCTCTAGGCGCGTGGGCTTCAGTAGTTGTGGCACACGGGCTCAGTAGTTGTGGCTCGTGGGCTCTAGAGCACAGGCTTAGTAGTTGTGACGCACGGGCTTAGTTGCTCCACGGTATGTGGGATCTTCCTGGACCAGGGATTGAACCCATGTCCCCTGCATTGGCAGGCAGATTCTTAACCACTGCACCACCTGGAAAGTCCTTCCATTGAGTCTTGCTCCTGCTTGTGTCCCCAGAGTCTAGTGAGGAGCGTGACACCCGGTAGGCTCTCCTTGGATGTTTGCTGAATAAACAAAGCCAGAGATAACTAACATTTATTTAATACTACCTGCCAGGCAATGAGCAAGGGTTTCAACATTATTGCATTTGACCTCTCACAACAGTTCTACAAGTAAACATTATCTGTGTTTTGAAAATGAGGAAACGAAATCAAAGAAGTAACTTGCCAAGATCACTCAGCAAGAGAAAGAGCTAGGACCTTGAACATGTACTGCACTGCCTTCCCCCAGTGAGAAATATATAATGCTTTTTCTTCGTAAGAAGTATAACATTTCTTTTTTCAACAATATCCCTGTTTAGTTAACAGTGTCTTAGAGATACCTCCCATGTTATCCCAGGGAAGGCCAGTATTGCATAGTGGTTAAATTCGTAGGTACTGAGAGAGATTTCCTGGATTGGACTCCCAGCTCTGCTTTTTACCATGAATGTGATCTGAGGCAAGTTTTTAACCTATCTGCACCTCTGTTTCTCTTGAAAATCAGGAGGACAAAATTAGTTACCTATGTCATAGGGTTACCTCAAGGATCAAATTAGTTACTATATATAAAGCATTTAGCTTAATACCTGATATATAGTTAAGTGCTATAAAATTTTGCTTGTTCTTTTTATTACTGCATTGCCTTCCACAGAATGTGTGTACCATAATATATTTAATCATTCCCCATGGAAATTTTGTTAGCTGCATATTTTTGATATTATAGACAATGCTTCAAAGAACACTTCTGTTTGTATCTCCTTGTTATACGTTTGTCTACGCATTAGTTCAATGATTAGAATTACTGAGTTAAAGGGTGTATGTATGTTAAAATGGATTTTTATCTATTACAATGCATATACAGCACAAATATCAAAATATGCAAAAGATCATGCAATAAAATTACTTCTTCCCATTCTTGCTCCCCAGCCACCAATTTGTTCCCCTCCCTTAAGGCAATCACACTTATTCATTCCTTGTGTATAGTTTTAAGGATATTAATATGCATATGCCAGTACAAATATGTGTGTGTGGATGTATGTGTGGATGCATGCATATGGGCTTTAAAAAATATAAATGATAGTATTCAATACATACAGTTGTGCTCCTAAAGCCTTTTTCACAACAATATATGTTGGAGAGCTTCCTTTGAGGAGAGTTACAGAGTTGCTCTTCTTTTTTAAAGACTGCATAGTATTCCATTGTAAAGATGTACCATAATGTACTTAATCACTCTTGTATTGGTAGACATTCAAAGTATTTCTAATATTTTGCTATTACAAACAGTACTATAATAAACATCCCTGTCTTTTCACCCACGTGCATTTTAAAAATGAAACACTACAAACGGGCCTAAAAATGGCAAGCTGCACGTTTTTTGGGGGTGGGGAGATGGCTGCGTTGGGTCTTTGTTGCTGTACGCGGGCTTTCTCCAGTTGCAGCGAGCAGGGGACTACTCTTCCTTGAGGTGTGCGAGCTTCTCATTGCGGTGGCTTCTCTTGTTGCGGAGCACGGGCCCCAGGCATGTGCGGGCTTCAGTAGTTGTGGCTTGAGGGCTCTAGAGCGCAGACTAGTTGCTCCGTGGCACGTGGGATCTTCCAGGACCAGGGTTCGAGCCCCTGTCCCCTGCACTGACAGGTGGATTCTTAACCACTGCACCACCAGGGAAGTCCAAGCTGCACATTTTTAAATGGTGCTTTATCTGTTTGTTAAGTAAATTTACCATACTTTACAAAAACATTTTCCTATTATGGACATTTAGATTTCCTCTAAGTTTCCGGTATGAACAATAAACTTCAAAGAATATAGAGACGTCTTTCTCATATCTTCAGCACTACTTAAAATTGTAAGTTCATTTCTTTTCATTACTCCTGGGAGGAACTAAGTAAGGAAAGTATGTATTTTTTCTGGCAATTTTATTCTCCTTTTAATTTAGTGAGAGATTCATCAGCCTTCTTGATACCAGAGATGCTGATCATAGGGCTTTCAAATTTCTTTTGTACTAACCTATACTTCTGATGCCTTTCAGGGCCTAGAGTCTGGATTGTAAATTCATTCTCTGGCTGATTCCTCCATCATCATCATCATCATCATCATTATTACTGTCAATTTTATAAGTCTATTAAGAGCCTTATAAATAATATCAGATGTTTAATTTTCATCTATCCTCCCAGGTCCCAGTTTCCTGCCTTAATTTATCTAATTTGTCTTATTCTTTTCTAAGATTCTTAGTACTTCTAATCTCTACACAAGTGCCCTAGTGAAAAACACATGGATTTTAAAACAAAAGATCTGGTATTAAAGTATGGATCTGCCACATATTTGCTATGTGACCTTTGCTAAGTTACATTCTCTGAGCCTATAAAATGGGAACATATAATATCTATCTTGTGAAATTAGTATTGAATCACATATATAAAGATAAATACATGTATCAGCTCCTACACGCAAGGCTCCTCCTACACTTCACATTCATTATGTCTACTCTTAGAGTAGCCGCCACAGGAGAAATAGGAAGGCCAATACCGCAGACTATGAGAAAATCAAGGAGATGATAGTATGAGATGGATGTGGTGTAGAAAGTCACCAAACTAAGACCTGAGATTTGAATTAGAGGAGCTGAGAGTTGTGGGTGTTGGTAGGAAGTGTTCAAACAGAGCAGAAAAGCATGTATAAAGGCGCTGAGGTCAGAAGGAGCTTGGTACAGTCAAGAAATTATAAGAAGTAGAGAAATTTAGGACCATACAGAATAAGGGAGAGAATGATAGCAGATGGGGCCCACAATGGTATTTTGGGAGGCCCTATTGTTGGCCTATCCAATTTCCTTATCTTCTTCTTTCCCAGTAAAGAACCCCTAATTGTATTGGTCAGACAACTGAAGTGCCAAGCCCGGTGGAGTATATTATGAGTTTAAGCCAGTTAGAGTACCCTCATTATCCTCTGCTGGTGACTGGTTTAAGAACCATCATGGGGCCCAGTTTAGACAAATAGGATATAAGGGGAAGTCTGCAGAGGAAGGCCCCTAGGAAGTGTTTCCCTCCCACTTTAAAAGGAGAAGGAGCTAATAGAAGGAAACTCTATCTTTCCTTTCTGTTTTTGGAGATGGTTGTGTGTAGATGTGATTATTGGAGCACTTCCTGCCATCCTTCTGCCATGAGGAAGACACTACTGATACACTGGGGATGGCAAAGGGCTGAGACCTTAAGGACATCTTTAACTGCTGAGCCAGCTCTGGAACTGCTTCGCTCTGGACTAATTTACATATTAGATAATAAATACCCTTATTGATTAAGGCGCATTCAGTTGAATTTCTATTCCCTGCTGCTGAAGGTATTCTACTGATTATAGTTATGGAATGAGTAAGATCGTGGAGAGCTTCGTAGATCATGCTAAGTATTTGAAATGTAATCCTAAGGGTTATGGAGAACTATTTAAGTCTTTTGAGCATGGAGTGACACAAGATAGGATATCTTTTCAAAAGGTCACTTTAGTTGCGATGTGGATAATAGATTGGACAGTGGCAATTGTGGATGCAGGTGGAGCAGATAGGAACTATTGCAACAGGTCACACAAGAGAACACAGTGGTTTAAAGTAAGTGGTGGCTGGCCATGGGAATAGAGAAAAATGAAACAATTCAATAACTGTTGAGAGATATATTGGAGGCAGAACTGTGATTGGGATTGATTCAACGTGAGTGAAGACGAGGACGAAATCAAAGATGGCTCCCAGGTGTCTGGACTGAGCTACTAGGTAGATTATGATGCCATTTACTAAGAGAGGAATAAACAACTGGAGGTAGAACAGGTGGGAAGTCACAATAATGAGTTCATTGTTGGCGGTGTTGAGTTGAAGGTGCCTGAAGCAACCAGGTGATTATATCAAGCAAGCAGGTGGGCATTTGAGTGCCTAGAGGAAAGATAAAGAGTTTGGAATCTAGATGGTAACAGAATCTATGTGATTTTTGAGATTCTTAGGTAGGGAATGAGTGATCAGAAGGGAAAAGGTCCCAAGACAGAATCCTACGATCCCTAGCACTTAGCTTTTCCATGGAGCAGGGGAGTCCAGTGAAGGAGACTGAGAAAGAAGAGCCAGAAAGAAAGAAGGAAAGCCAAAGCATGTTTCTACAAGGAGGGAGCAGTCAGCACTGACAAATGCAGTTGAGAGGTGAAGCAAGAAAAGGACTGAAAGGAGTCTATTCGATTTATCCACATAAAAGCCACCCACCACTGACACTGATGACGAAGCAGTTTTTGGACAGATAAAGTGGTCAGCTCAGAACCCAGGTTAGATGGCATAAGGATGGAGTAATTAAGAAATGAAGACCTAAAAAGTAGAGAATCAGGTCAAGAAATTTGGCCTTAAAGAAGACATAGTGTAGGAGCTGAGGGAAATGTGGGACCAAGGGAAGGTTTCTGTTTATCTTTTACAGGTAGCAATAGCTATCTTTCCTTCACTCCTATACCCAATTCATTAGCAAGCCCATTTAGGTCTTTGTCTAAAATATATCACAAACCTGTCCATCTCTCACCTACTACCCAGATGACTCCCTGGTTCGGGCCATTATTATCCTCACTTGGATTCATTCAGTAGCCTCCTAACTGGTTTCTCTGCTTCCATTCTTATTTTGTTCCTGTCTTTTCCAAACCACACAGCAGTGGAATTAAATCAAACATGGCACCTGGAATAAAACCCAAGCTCTTGGTCTTGCCCTGTAAGACTGGGTATGATCAGGGCCGTCTCCTACCTCATCTCATGCCATTTACACCCCTGGTCCCTCATGCTCCAGCCCCACACCCTGGTTTTTGTTGTTGTTGTTCTTGCCTTGCTCACTGTTCCCAGAGCTTAGCAAGCTTCTTCCTAAATCTCTGAGTGGCTGACTCCTTTTCATTATTCATGACTCTGCTCAAATGTCACCGCATCCAAGAAGTCTTCCCTGACCTTCTTACCCTCCCCGCCCCCATCCTCACTCCTGGTTTTATCTTCTTTTTGGTTCTTATCAGCTGAAATGAACTTGTTCATTTATTTATTTATTGTTGATTACTTATATCTTCTCATTAAAAGTAAAGTCTGGGGAAAACTGGGTGAAGTTTATAGGATTATTATGTATTATTGTTTGTGTGTATTGCATATGCATATTATGTATTACCATGGATTTTTTTAAATAAAAAGAGCGTGGGGCTTCCCTGGTGGCGCAGTGGTTGAGAGTCCGCCTGCCGATGCAGGGGACACGACTTCGTGCCCCGGTCCGGGAAGATCCCACGTGCCGCGGAGCGGCTGGGCCTGTGAGCCATGGCCGCTGAGCCTGCGCGTCCAGAGCCTGTGCTCCGCAACGGGAGAGGCCACAACAGTGAGAGGCCCGTGTACCGCAAAAAAATAAATAAATAAATAAAAATAAAAGAGCATAAATTTATATCTCAAAAAAAAAAATGTTTTTAAAGTAAGTTCTGTGAGAACTGGGATTTTGTTTGCTTGTTGGGAACTGTGTCCCATCACCAGAAAGGAGTCTGGCATGCAGTGGGCATTAAAGCCTTATTAAATGCGTGAATTAATAAATGCTATATTTGGTCATAAATATTCAAAAGAGGATGGAGAGGGGAATACAAACAACAGCAGGAGATTCTAAGGCGACGAAACTGGACGGGGTGGGGGTCGGGAGGGTCCTAGGATTTTAGCACTAGAATCCCTGTCCTAGCGTTAGGATTCGAATCCAGGTCCCAGAACTCTTTCCACTACTGCATGCTGCCTCTCCATTTATGCAGTGTTGATTACATGACGGAAGTGGTGATGAGCACTTTCTTAGGAGACGCTCGTAGATCATCTTGGTGGCCTATTATGATCACAACAGTGCAGGACCCATAGGACAACCACCTTACAAATGGGTGTTCTCTGACTGCCTTCAAACGGGACCACGCCCGCACTTTCATTCACTTGCTACAGTGGTTCACAAGGAGGAGGCGGGCGATTGCTTGGAAGACTCACTGCCCGCCCAGGTCCTCAGCTCTGCAGTTGAGGTGTCAGGTTTCAATCCTCCCAGGGCCACTGGACGTCGCGGCGTGCCCGGTGCGGCGGCCGCCTCCGCCTCCAAGCCTAGACTTAGGCAGCGAGCGAAGGCTCACTTCAGACGCGCGGCCGCGCACTCGGCCTGCCGCAGACCGAGGCTGGGCCCCGCGGCGGAGGCTGCTTCGGGGCTGCGCTGGCTGCGCGCTCTGGGCGGCGGCGATCGCGGCTGGGCCGGGACATACTTCCTCTACCGCAGGACAACAAAACAAGCCGGTTGCAGGCACCGGGCTCTTGGCAACGGTCTGGGCCGTAGGCGCAGCGATGGGCTCCGTGCTGAGCAGCGATAGCGGAAAATCCGCGCCCGCCTCGGCCACTCCACGGGCCCTGGAGCGCAGGGGGGACCCCGAGCTGCCCGTTACGTCCTTCGACTGCTCCGTCTGCCTCGAAGTGTTGCACCACCCCGTCCGGACCCGCTGTGGCCACGTGTAAGTGCCAGGGGAGCTGGGTTTGCGCGCCCACCCCCTGGGGAGGGCGATGTTAGCGGAGCCGTTGGGGATCGGGGGGTTCAGAAGCCGGCGCTTGAAGGAAACTGCTGCAGGGAGAGACCTGGACCCTTCGAGTGCGGACCACGGGGAAAGTGCCCTGTCGGAAGGTGACACAGGATTTCAGGAGGCGAAAACAGCAACAAGCGGGCCCTGCAGCCGCCGTAGAGCCGCCTCCTCCCGCAGCCCAAGTGCGGAGTCCCTGGGACGGGAATTCCGGGCGCGAGAGCCGCGGGGAGCAAGGGCTTGCCGGCTGAGGAGAGTGCGCTTGGCTGGAGAAGCAGCACCCGCATGGGCCCAAGGCAGGGGCTCCCGCCGAGCGCAGTTCCCGCTCCACTCGGTTAATCGGGCGGTCCGCCCGGAACCGGGGTCGGTTTTGTTTTGCTGGCTCTGTGCACGTGTTCTAGAACGCCCGCGAGGCTGGGCTCTTGAGCAAACAAGGATCTGTGCAAACTGTCCTTCCATCCCCACCTCCCTTTCCCAACACAGACGCCCAAACCCCTCAAAGATCAATAAAACGGGAACGTCCAAGTGACTTGCTGTAGTCGTTAAAGTTGAACAAGTCGCCAGGGCTGGGTCTGCGGCTTGAACGTTACCCCCAAGCCCGTAAATGCAGCAGTTAAAAACACAACCAACCGAGTGAAGGAGGTTGCAGACTACCTGCCTTACGCACAGCCTCCCCACCGCGGTAGGAAGTGGAGATAAAAATAACTGTCTTAGAAACCACGTACACACCAACTAAAACTCGCTGTTAGCGCACATCCGTGGTAGTTTCTAGGAAGAGTTTAAAAACAAAATCCCTTTATAAAATTGGCACGTCCTTAACGTGTGCCTGAGTAGTAGTAGGGGTTGGGTCTGTGAGTTTGTGTTCTATTTGCTTAAAAGCTTTCTTCCCGTGGATACGTGGGTGTGTGACTGTGTGGGTGAGATTGGTGGGGGGCGGGCGGGGGAGGGGATTGCATAGAGCATGAGTGGAAACCCACTTAATGTCTTCTCTGGACCGCCGACTAACTAGTTTGATGAAGCCCCGAGGCAGTAAGTGCTTTCTGGCTTACCAGGAAAAAAGAAGTATCATAAATCGTGAATGCAAGTGCACAAACCATCTTTAAAAGGACTTAGGTGGTCCTTGACACCTATAGCCTAGTATCTGAGAAGCAGTTTTCAATACTGAAAAGCCCCCCAGAGAGCCAGGGAGAAAAATCTGCAGCCCACACAATGTTTAAAGAAAAAGTGTCCCTGGGCATTCTTTTGTGGCCATATTTTCAGGGCCTGTTGTTTCAGCTCTGTACTTTAAACTCAAGGCTAATTTAGCTCCTGTCTGATTACTGACGTTGTTTCCCAGCTGTCCAGATGTAGCTCATAGACGTAATTCCCCAAGGCCAAGATGGAAGCTAAGATGTTATTGCGTTATATGAAATACATTGATAAGTTCAGAGCAGTAATAACCTCAGGATACCTAGCCTACATTTAAATTTAGTCTGTATTAGCATTAAAACTTTTAGGTTGCACCAAAGACACCCAGTGGGCCTCAGGTCTTGGAAGATTTTCTTTTGTAGAACTGAACTGGGCAGCTTTGCTATTGGAGATTGTTATCTGATTGTTTTCCCTGGTTTGGATTTTGAGTGCTAAAACTTTGTGCAGTGTTTTGCTTCTGCTAAAGAGAAATATAAATTTGCAAAATGTTGAATCCTTTGTTTAATCTTTTTCTTTGTTAGACTGAATAGGAAACCAGCAACTGGAAAAATAGTCGTGAAGTAGCACAATAAGGGCTGGACAGATTGCCTTCCCTCACTTTGCTGTTCTTCGTTTTGACAAATCTATGTCCATTGTTCTGGCTGGGGGCAGAATTTCCATATTCCTACTTTTGGCAAATTTACTTGGGCCTCTTCCACTTTGTAAATGTTAACTGGAGTCCCTTCTGCTTTTGGGGATGGTGAGCCTTCCTAACACCGTTTGTACTTCCTAAATGAATTACTCTCTTCCATTGAACTTAAATTGGAAAATGAGGAAATGCAAATGAAACCTCTATATTATCCCATACTTAAGCTAATTTCCAAACTTGCTGAACTAGGTTGTTTATGCTAATTTCTGTTTATAAACTAGTTTCAAGTCAAGCAAGTATAATATGGCAACATACCTTGAATGAATATGTATATATGTATTGTGATGCAGTAAAACTGTGAGAGCTTCATAGCCACTAACCAGCTGTGTAATCACCACTTTGGTTAATCTTTTTGAATCTCAGCTTCTTCATTTGTAAAATAAGGTGAGTAATGGAATTTTTATGAGTATTTAAAGTGTAAAAGCAGCCCATAATATAGGCTCAAAACGTTTCTTTTTTTGTTGTTGTTTAACTTTTATTGGAGTATAGTTGATTTACAATGTTGTGTTAGTTTCAGGTGTCAAAACATAGTTTCTATTTCCATCGAAGTCATTCTGTAAAGCAAGCAAAAACCCATGAACAGGTTTTATTTCTTTTTTAAAATAATTAATTAATTTACTTTTGGCTGTGCTGGGTCTTCGTTGCTGTGCGCGGGCTTTTCCTAGTTGCGGCGAGCGGGGGCTACTCTTTGTTGTGGTGCACGGGCTTCTCATTCTGTTTTCATTGCGGAGCACAGGCTCTAGGTGCTCGGAGTTAGGGAGTTGTGGCTCTCGGGCTCTAGAGCGCAGGCTCAGTAGTTGTGGCGCACGGGCTTAGCTGCTCTGCAGCATGTGGGATCTTCTGGACCAGGGCTCGAACCCGTGTCCCTTGAGTTGGCAGATGGATTCTTAACCACGGTGCCACCAGGGAAGCCCCCAGGTTTTATTTCTTATCTCTATGTTTCTTTTGGAATAAAACTGGGCCACAAAGGATAAGTCTGTGACATTTCCAAGATGTCCCAGATAGCCTTACTTTTAGCTTAGTTCTTTTTTCATTTGGTGGACTTTAATTCAAGAAGTTCCATTTTAGGGCTTCCCTGGTGGCGCAGTGGTTGGGAGTCCGCCTGCCGATGCAGGGGACATGGGTTCGCGCCCCGGTCTGGGAAAATCCCACATGCCGCGGAGCGGCTGGGCCCGTGAGCCATGGCCACTGAGCCTGCGCGTCCAGAACCTGTGCTCCGCAGCGGGAGAGGCCACAACAGTGGGAGGCCCACGCACCGCAAAAAAAAAAAAAAAAAAAAAAAAAAGTCCATTTTAATTTCAAACTGATGTTATTCATATCTCAGTATCAGTTGTAAAAGTAGATTTGGGGAAAAAGACTTCCTACCTCTGCCTTTTTTCTATTACCAGTGAGCTGGGAAAACAGGGAGTAGGTGAGTTAAAACTGCATAAGAGAAGCTGAAACGGAATCTGATTTACATTTAAAAGAAATATTCAAGAAATTTGGTATGGTATATACCGAGGGAGACAAAAGTCGAAGACAGAGATATAGGGGGACAGAGCTTAGCTCAGGAGGAAGTTAATGAACTCACAATTAAGCCTGTTGAATGTACAGTAGTCTGATAGGGAGACATCTAAATGGAAATGTCCCAAAGGCACTGGGAAAGTGGGTTTAGGGACAGAGCTCAAGGCTGGAGCTAAGGGAGTTACCAGAAAGGGTCAAGAGGTTGAGCATGGGCCTAAGAGAACTAAATACAAACCAGAGCAGACCATACAGTACAAAGAGCCACATCGCCATAGACCTGAGTTGGGTTGAGTTGCTCCAAGTCACAGAATTTGCCTAATTTTTTTAAATGAAATTGTTGAAGATAATTCTGAAGTGCTTTCTGGTAAATGGATTAAAACGTTACATTTGTGGTCAAGTATGAGCATCAAATTTATGGTTCTTTAAGTAGAGTCTGAGGGTTTCCTGATGTGTTTTAAACTGACCCAGAAATAGACATCAGTGCTTTCATTCTTTTTTTTTAATTTTAGTATATTTTATATTATAATTTTTATTGAGGTAAAATTGACATATAACGTTATATTAGTTTCAGGTGTATGGTGTAATGATTCAATTTTTGTAAATATTGCAAAATGATCACCACCGAAAGTCTAGTTAACATCTGTCAGAATACATGGTTATAAAATTTTTCTTTCTTGTGATGATAACTTTTAAGATCTACTCTTTATTTCCTAATTAATTAATTAGTTTATTTATTTACTTACTTTTGGCTGCGTTGGGTCTTCGTTGCTGCACGCGGGATTTTTGTAGTTGGGGTGAGCGGGGGCTACTCCTCGTTGCAGTGCGCAGGCTTCTCATTGCAGTGGCTTCTCTCGTTGCAGAGCATGGGCTCTAGGCACGCGGGCTTCAGTAGTTGTGGCACACGGGCTCAGTAGTTGTGGTGCATGGGCTTAGTTGCTCCGCGGCATGTGGGATCTTCCCAGACCAGGGATGGAACCGGTGTCCCCTGCAATGACAGGCGGATTTTTAACCACTGTGCCACCAGGGAAGTCCCAAGATCTGCTCTCTTAGCATCTTTCAAATAAGCAATACATTATTATTAACTATAGTCACCATGCTGTATATTACATCCCATGACTTACTTATTTTATAACTCAAAGTTTGTACCTTTTGACTCCCTTTACCCTTTTCACTTCCAAAGCCCACAGTACTTTCATTCTTACAGGAGGTATGCAATCCCAAAGACTTCTTTTTAACCTAAGATTAAAGCTACTTATCCTATTACTTATTATAGATATTTATACATATTTTCTATCAGTGAGGATTCTCCAGAGAAACAACCAATAGATTATATATAAATATATGGAGAGAGAGAGAAAGAGAGATTGATATTAAGGAATTGATTTACATTATTGAGGATAATTGCTCTACTTGAAGTCAACTGATTATAGATGTTAACCACATCTACAAAATACCTTCACAGCAACATTTGCTTAAGTGTTGAATTAAACTGAGTACTGTAGGCTGGCTAAGTTGATACATAAGACTAACCATCACATCTTTTCAACAGGCTTTTAAGGGTTATTAAAATCTGGTTATCAAAACCAAAAATTAGATCATTATCAGGCTTTACTAGAAGACACTTCAGAATTCTCTTAAGAAGCCTGACTATGAGGCAGCCATGCACACACCTACATGTGGCAAAAAACCATGGTTTTCTTAAAATTAAAATCATTGTTCATTTAGCTTCATCATTATCATTTTAGTTTGCTGTGGGTTGTTTGGTTAGACCTACTATTGCATGGAGTGCATTCGTTTTTTGATCCAGCCAACGTGGCCTGCTCTGTGCTGAGCACACAGACACAAAGGCTTATCCTTTTGGAGTTTGCATTCTTATGAGGAAGATGGACAATAAACAAGATACAGGTGTTAAGTATGTAGTTAGTTATATAGTGTTAAGGATTTAAAAAATAAGACAAAGAAGTGAGATAGGGGGGCTTCCCTGGTGGCGCAGTGGTTGAGAGTCTGCCTGCCGATGCAGGGGACATGGGTTCGTGCCCCAGTCCGGGAAGATCCCATGTGCTGCAGAGCGGCTGGGCCCGTGAGCCATGGCCGCTGAGCCTGCGCGTCCGGAGCCTGTGCTCCGCAATGGGAGAGGCCACAACAGTGAGAGGCCCGCGTACTGCAAAAAAAAAAAGAAGTGAGATAGGAAGTATATGGGAGTTGCAATATTAGGATATTTAGAGAAGTGCATCTTAAATTATCTGTTGTAAAGAACCTCTGAAGTGTTTTGTTTTAATTTCCAGCCCATCACAGACCAATAATTTTATAAAATAAAAAATGTGTTGTGGAAAAATGAAATTTAAAAATACCAAAGATAGGGAGTTCACTGGCAGTCCAGTGGTTAGGACTCGGTGCTTTCAGTGCCGCGGCCCGGGTTCTGTCCCTGGTTGGGGAACTAAGATCCCACAAGCCATGAAGTGTGGCCAATAAAAAAAAGAAAAAAAAAAGATATATAAAATACAAGCCATCATTTGAAAAACTGTTATTAGATTCAACAGCATAATATTACTCTGTCAGATTCCTGTACAATTTTCTAAATATTACTTCTCTCAATTTCTATTCTTAATTAAGCATGGACTCTTAATAAACAGGGCCTGATTTTGTACAGTGTTGGTCCAGAGGAAAGCAGGAGGTGAGGAAGCTAGTTTGACTGGTGTGGGGACATTAAGAAGTTTGCCTTTTCCTCTGAGTGAGGATTTTGAGCAGATTCATGGCTTGAGCTGATTTTAAAGCATCTGTCGGGCTGCTGAGAATAGTCTGTAGAGGGAGGAGCAAGCTGAGGAGATTGAGTTCAGAGGCCACCGTAGTGATCCAGGTGGGAAAGGACGGGACCAGCATGGGGACCGTGGAGGTGGTCAGAATAGTAGGACTATAGAGATATCTTTGAAGGTGCCGGTAACACAATGGATTTGATGCGGAGTGTGGAAGAAAGTGAAGAATCAAGGGTGGCTGCAAAGTGCTTGGCCTTAGCGAAGGCTGGAGCCGCTCTGAGATGGGAGAGACTAAGAGGACGGGATGAAGATCACGTTTAAGTCAAGAGTTCAGTTACTGACAAGCCAAGTTTCAGACAACCGAGTGGAGCTGTTGAGTGGACAATTGGATATGTGAGCTTGGAGTTCAGAGGAGGAGCTGGGCTGTAGGTAATAAACTTGGGAATCATAAACATATACTCAATATAAATCCATGGGACTGGATGAGCTCATCAAGGAGTTAAGTATAGTTAGAAAAGAATAGAGGTGCAAGGACTGAGCAGCGGCGCCCACTGATATTTAGAAGCTGGGACATGGGGACTTCCCCGGTGGCGCAGTGGTTGACTCCGCACTCCCAGTGCAGGGGGCCCGGGTTCGATCCCTGGTCAGGGAACTAGATCCCACATGCATGCCGCAACTAAGAGTTCGCAGGCTGCAACTAAGAGTTTGCTGGCCGCAACTAAGGAGCCCGCCTGCCACAACTAAGACCCGCAACCAAATAATTAAATTAATTATTTTAAAAAGAAGAAGAAGAAGCTGGGACATGGAAGCCAGAAAAGCAGCAGCCAAAGGAGAGGAAGGAAACCCCCAGGTGTCCTGGAGGCTGACTGAGTGCAAGAAGTATTTTCCAGGGAAGAGCGACCCACTGAATCCAGTGCTGCTTTAAAGGTCGAGTATGTGATAGAGATGGAGAGTAGAGAAAGCCCTTTCATGAAGTTTAGAGGCAAAGGGAAGAGAGAAATTGGGCAATAGCTGGAAAAAGAAGTGGGATCAAGAGAATTTTTTAAAAGAAGAATGGAATCTTTTGTATGCTGATGGAAATGAACCAATAGTGAGGGAAATTTTGATGCACAGGAGAGAAGAGAGAATTGTGGGGCTAGGATTTACAGTGGGGGGCTTGGCCTTAGGCAGGAGAATGGACAGTTCATCCATTTAAGAGGATGTAGAATATTAAATGGGCACAGATGCAATTAGTTGAATTGAAGTAGTGGGAGTTCATGGAAGGTTCCCATCCGATTGCAACTTACGTTGACATAATATTTGAACTGTGATTTGATTTTTTTTTGAAGTATAGTTGCTGTACAATATTATATGTTACAGGTGTATAATATAGTAATTCATAATTATTAAAGGTTATACTCCATTTAGTTATAAAATATTGGCTATATTCCCCGTTTTGTACAATATATCCTTGTAGCTTATTTTATACCTAATAGTTTGTACCTCTTAATCCCCTACCTCTAAAGTGCCCCTCCCCCTTCCCTCTCCCCACTGACAACCACTAGTTTGTTCTCTGTGAATCTGTTTCTTTTTTGTTATATTCTCTAGTTTGTTTTATTTTTTAGATTCCACATGTGATATCATACAGTATCTGTCTTTTTCTGTCTGACTTATTTCACTTAGCATAATGCTCTCCAGGTCCATCCATGTTGCTGCGAACGGCAAAATTTCGTTCCTTTTCTATGGCTCAGTAGTAGTCCATTCCTTTTCTTCATCCATTCATCTGTTGCTGGACACTTAGGTTGCTTCCATATCTTAGCTATTGTAAATAATGCTGTTATGAATGTTGGGGTGTGTGTATCTTTTCAAATTAGTGTTTTCATTTTTTTTTCAGATATATACCCAGGAGTGGAATTGCTGAGTCATAGGGTAGTTCTATTTTTAGTTTTTTGAGAAACTTTCATACCATTTTCTTACAGTGGCTGCACCAATCTACATTCTCACCAACAGTGTACGAGGGTTCCCTTTTCTCCACATCCTCTCCAACATTTGTTATTTGTGTTCTTTTTGATGATAGCCATTCTGACAGGTGTGAGGTGATATCTTGTGATTTTGATTTGCATTTCCCTCATGATTAGCAATCTTGAGCATCCTTTCCTGTGCCTGTTGACCTGTGATTTGATTTTAAGATGAAATCATCCAGGCCCCTGATGCTAAAACAAATGTATATAGAATGCTTCCTCCTTCTAATGTACTTGGATAAGCATCACTTAAAATAGGATGATTGGAGTCTTTTATACCATCAAGACCCAAAACTCTTGAGAGCCGTTGCTCTAATAAAGGAATGCTACTTTCCACATTGCCACTCCTTTAAGGTCTGGCGCTTAGTAGGTGTTAAGTATTTTGAATTAATGAATGACTCTAAGACAAAATTTGCGGGACTCCCCTGGTGGTCCAGTGGTTAAGAATCCACCTTCCAATGCACGGGACGCGGGTTTGATCCCTGTTCGGGGAACTAAGATCCCACATGCGTGCCGCAACTACTGAGCCTGCACACCACAACTACAGAAGCCACGTGCTCTGGAGCCCAGGTGCCACTACTGGAGGGAAGCCCAAGTGCTGCAACCAAGATCCTGTGCACTGCAATGAAAGATTCGTGCCTCAACTAAGACCCGATGCAGCCAAAACTAAATTAATTAATTAATTTAAAAATAAGAAGAAGAAGACAAAATTTGGGGCTTCCCTGGTGGCGCAGTGGTTAAGAATCTGCCTGCCAATGCAGGGGACACGGACGGGTTCAAGCCCTGGTCTGGGAAGATCCCACATGCCGTGCAGCAACTAAGCCCGTGCACCACAACTACTGAGCCTGCGCTCTAGAGCCCACAAGCCACAACTACTGAAGCCCGCGTGCCTGGAGCCCATGCTCCGCAACAAGAGAAGCCACTGCAGTGAGAAACCCGCGCACCAAAACAAAGAGCAGCCCCTGCTCGCCACAACTAGAGAAAGCCCACGTGCAGCAACGAAGACCCAACGCAGCCAAAAATAAATAAAAAATAGATTTATTTAAAAAAAAAAAAAGACAAAATTTGGATACTTTGGTGAGCACAACTTTTGGACAACCATTTCATAGTGCCAGCCAGCTGGTGCTATGGAGTTTGGGTCATAGCTAGGAGTCCCATGATAGTTTTTGAACTCCCTTTTATAGGGTTACTCATCTGTGCCTGTATTACCGAGAATTTTAGAAAGATGTAATAAGCTGGCCTGAAATTTGCCTCATCTGGTGGTTGGACTGCTCTGTGTTACTTAGCAACATTAGTGTTTTCGTAGGCACATTAAATATTAGTGATCTATTAAATTACATATTCTCCAACAAACAGAACTTAAATAATGTAGCAGGCTGAGTTTTACACCAGGATTCTCTTTAGCACCTGACTACTGGTCCTAGGACCAGCAGCATTGCAGAGTCTCAGCCCCCAACTCAAATCTGCTGAATCGCAATCCGCATTTTCACAAGATGCCCATGTGATTTATATGCATTTTAAGATTTGAGAAGTACAGCCTCAGATAACCCTATTTGATTGACAGTAAGATACTGCAAGTTGAGGACAGTGTTTGAGGCACCCCTCTAAGGCTGTAGATTAAAGGAAATAAAATTTTCCTTAGGGGGCTAAATATAAAAATCAACATGTAAAGGAGTGTAGAGATATGCAGAGTCAATTTTTGGAGGCCGAATGATTCCCAGGATGGACTTTGAGCATGACCTAATTGAATACATGAACACCTCCAAGGAAATCTTGAGGGACAGTGGCTAAAGGCCTGTGCTCTAAGAATAGCTGCGCTTGGGACTGTCCAGCCTGATCAATCCATCATTGGATCACCGAAGAGGGAGACTGGTTGTGTGTGTACGTGTGTATTGTCCTATATTGGAGTATTTTAGCCCGATACTCTCATCCTCCCTTTGAATAACAATTGCAATTCCCCTTGTTCTATTTATATGTTCCAGCTCCCCAAGGGAGCCCAAGATTTTCATATTTTCAGCTTCATATTGGCCTGCCCGCAGTGAGGCAGCCCAGTGTTGAGAACATAACGAAAATGTCAGACCAACCACTGACATTGCCAAGGGCTTCTTCCAGAACCACATTTAGGGACCACCTCTGGCTACTTATTTTGCCTGTCTAGCCGTAGGCCCCATGGAGTCCCTAATACAGCCCTTTCCTCTTTAATTCTCCTATACTTAGGGTGCAGTTTTCCCCCTTAAGATTGAGTGCATAACTTTACCCAGTGTCCTCAGCAACCCTTTCCCCATTTTCCTCCAATACCTTGCCGCCCTTTCCTTATATGAGTTTTATTGCTAACCACTTAATTAGAGAAACAGAAAGGGGTTAATAAAATAAACAATGGGGGTGGGATAATTAAGTTCCCAGCTGGTTTTAAAGTTCTTAGAGTCATTATCTGGTTCCTGATTGATGTCATCAGGAGCTGCAAACTCAGCAGGGGGGAGGCAAGGGGTGTGAGTGAGCAAGGAGGATGGGTATCTACAGGAAGGGGCACCGACCCATGTGGCCACGTGGGAAATGAGTGCAGAGTTGCAGGAGACTTAGCTTTTCAAGAGAAGCCAGAAATTTGAATTTGTGTGTGAAATCTGATTTTAAAGCTAGGACCACTTGTGCTTCCACTGCAGGGGGCACGGGTTCTATCCCTGGTCAGGGAACTAAGATCCCTCATGCCATAAGGCACGGCCCAAAAAAAAAGGCAATGACAACTCATTCAGAATTTTTGAAAACATTAAATCGGTCTTTAAAAAACATGCAGTTGACTTCTATCTTTTCCCTACATTCTCCTAATTCTGATCATGTCTGTTGTGATTCGTCATTCTCAGCCACCTTATGGAGGGGGAGAGGGGGACAGACAAATAGGAATTCCTTATCTCTGGGGTTTGTGTTCATTTTTACCCCTTGGGTTCTTCCAGAAGGACACAACACTTATTTATTAATGGGAACATTGGGCCCTGCCCAGAAAATTCCCCTTTGGCCCATTCCTCATAACTGATTTAGTTATTTAAATCTACTGACCATTTACTGAGTAGCTACTCTGTACCTGGGGCTGTGTGGGAGGGACCCCTACAGGATTCTGAATGGTTCTGTGCTGTGTGTATTTCTGTGATTCTCATGCAGTGTTGTTGTTACTGACCTGTCGTCACTGGGGCATTTTTTGTTAAGTTGGGTTGCGTTTTTCAGCTTTATTGAGGTGATACAGTACATAATTGTATACAATCATATAACCACCACCACAAACAAGATCTAGAACAGTTAGTTCCATTACCCTAAGAAGTTTCCTCGAATCCTTTACAATCAATCCACTCCCCAAACTCCTGGGCCCCAGGCAACCCCATCAGCTTTCTGTCACTGAGCTTTGGAGTCATACAGTAAATAGTCTTGTATTTGACTTCTTTCACTTGGCATAATGGGGCATATATTTGTTGTCATTTGGTATATTGTAAGCCCTTTTGCCTCTGCTTCCCAAATCAATCCTAAATCTGTCTGTCCACTTACACTGTCTACTGCTCCTTTGCTGGGCTAAGCCACCATCCTCTCTTGAACCAACACTTACAATGGAATTAACACTGGACTCTGAGCCGTGACTCTCGTACCTCTGTAATCCATTCTTCACCCAGGAGCCAGTGATCTATATAATGTAAATCAAGTCGTATCACTCTCCCACTTAAGACCCTTCAGTGCCTTCCCATCACGCTTAGCTCTGGCTTTGTGGTTGGTCTCCTACCTTCCTTACTGTCCCACATATTGACAATTACGCTCCCCTAGGCCCCCTGCATTTCAACCACGCTGGTACCTCAGCAAAATGGTCCCTGTTTTCAGCTGGGAAAACCATTCCCAGAACTTCCCAAGACTGATGCCTTCAAATGTCATCTGAGGGACCACCCATCTCACTGCTCCCTCTGCCCCACCCACTCAATTTTTGTTGTCAACTGTTTTATTCTTCTCAGAGCATTTATCATTTGCCAGTCTTTTCGTTTACCTTCTCATTTCCTCTCTCCTCCTTCTAAAACTCTTGAGAGCAGGGACCTTGGGCACTGCCATGGTTTCATCTCTGGCATGTCAAACATTGGCAATCATAAACTATTAGTGAAAATTTCCTTAGTGAATGCATGCTTGTATGGTTGGGTGTGGGGAGACTTGTGCATGTTTTATAAATCTTCATTATAACCATGCAATAACTGTTCTTGCTAAAAGCCACATGAATTCATTTTTTTACAGTTTTCTTTTCTCTCCCTTCAACCTTATATCATCTTTCAAATTGTTCTGTGCTCTTTAAATTTATTTTAAAAATCATAAATGCAAAGTAATCTTTTCCTCACATTGAATTTGGATGCTCTGAAAAATATCATTTTTAAAATGTTTTTCTCTTCAAATCACATTCTATTAAATATTTCAGGTCTCTCATCCTCCAAGCATTTCCCTTCCCGGTTTTCCAACTAAATTTTTCTGAAAAGTAGAGAAAATTTAAGTCATAGTAAGGTGGTTAATTTTCCCTAACATTTTATTATGAAAAATGTCAAATATACAGCTAGGTTGAAAGAATTGTACAGTGAACAACCATATTTCCATACCTATTTCTACAATTGTTAATTTTACCGTATTTGCTTTTACCTCTCACTTTATCACATACCTATCCATCCATCAATCCATCTTATTTTTTTGATGCATTTTAGAGTAGGTTATAAACATCAGCACACTCTACCCCTTCTCATATCAGCATGCATAATATTAACCAGAGTTCACAATTTGTTTATGGGATTTGCTAAAGGTAAATTACACATAGAGTGAAATGCATACATCCTAGGTATAGCATTTGCAGAGCTTTGACCAATGGTTAGCCCAAACCCCTAACAAGATATAGAATAGTCTCATTACCCCCCATATGGTTCCCTTATGCCCCTTCCCAGCCATCCCCGTCCATGTACCCCCATAGGCAATCACTGTTGTGTTATTTTTTTCCCTATCATACATCAGTTTTGCCTATTCAAAAATTTCAAATAAGTGGAATTACACAAGATGTACTTTCTTGTGTCTGGCTTCTTTTTTTAAAATTGATCTTATTGAAGTATAGTTGATTTACAATGTTGTGTTAGTTTCTGGTGTACGGCAAAGTGATTCAGTTACATATATTTATATATATTCTTTTTCATATTCTTTTCCATTATAGTTTATTACAGGATATTGAATACAGTTCCGTGTGCTATACAGTAGGACCTTGTTGCTTATCCGTTCTGTATATAATAGTTTGCATCTGCTAATCCCAAACTCCCAATCCATCCCTTCCCCACATCCCATCCCCCTTGGCAACCACAAGTCTGTTCTCTATGTCTGTGAGTCTGTTTCTGTTTTGTAGATGAGTTCATGTGTCTGGCTTCTTAGTATGTCTCTGAGAGTCATCCATGTTATGGCATGTATCAGTAATTTGTTCTTTTTTATTGCTGTGTAGTATTCCATTGTAGGAATGTGCCATGGGTTGTTTATTCATCTTGTTGATAAATATCTGGGTTATTTCCAGGTTGGGTCTACTGTGAAAACATTCCTTCTGAATACAAATGGACATATTCTTTAACTTCTCGAGTAAAACATGGGCTTGGTACTGCAGGGTCAAGGGGTGCCTGTAATTTTGTTTTATCAGACACTACCAGACCAGTTATCCCAAGTGGTTGTAGGTAATTAACTTTTTAAAAGAATTGTTTATTGTGTAGGTAATAAGGTTATATGGTTCACACTTAAAATTCGACAGTGAAAATACCCTTCTTCTACCATATACCCCTTTCTTTCCCGTTCCCATTTCTCCAGCAGGTAGGTAAATGTTCTTATTTTCTTTACCCTAGATGTTTTTACACATCTACAAACCTGTAAGAAGCTCACACTCTATATACACTTCTACACTTTGCTTTCTAAGAGGTTTTAGTTTAGAGTTATCTTGTCTCTGTGTCTACCTTGTCTACCCAAGGCGCTAGGGTAAGGATGGTAGATGCTTCAGCTCTCATGATTTGAATTTGATAACTGTACCTTTAAGGAGAGAATGTTCCCCTCCGATCTTTTGAACTAAGCAGTTCTGCAGTCTTGCTTCTGCACCCCAGAAAGTGAGACTTGAGGTGCAGCAGCATCCACTACCTTTCCATGGTAGCACTTCTAAAAGCTGTGGTTTTTATATACTCATAATCAGTAAGTTCAATCTGTTCCAAAACACCTTGATCTTGATGTGTTTTCTCCAGTTCATAATCACTTCTATTAAAAGTACAGTTAAAAAAAAACAAACAACCCCATCCAAAAATGGGCAGAAGACCTAAAAAAACATTTCTCCAAAGAAGATATACAGAATGCCAACAAGCACATGAAAGAATGCTCAACATCATTAATCATTAGAGAAATGCAAATCAAGACTACAATGATATATCATCTCACACCAGTCAGAATGGCCATCATCAAAAAATCTAGAAACAATAAATGCTGGAGAGGGTGTGGAGAAAAGGGGACACTCTTGCACTGCTGGTGGGAATGTGAATTGGTTCAGCCACTGTGGAGAACAGTATGGAGGTTCCTTAAAAAACTACAAATAGAATTACCATATGACCCAGCAATCCCACTACTTGGCATATACCCTGAGAAAACCAAAATTCAAAAAGAGTCATGTACCAAAATGTTCATTGCAGCTCTATTTACAATAGCCAGGACATGGAAACAACCTAAGCGCCCATCATCGGATGAATGGATAAAGAAGATGTGGCACATATACACAATGGAATATTACTCAGCCTTAAAAAGAAATGAAATTGAGCTATTTGTAATGAGATGGATAGACCTAGAGTCTGTCATACAGAGTGAAGTAAGTCAGAAAGAAAAAGACAAATACCGTATGCTAACACATATATATGGAATTTAAGGGAAAAAAATGTCATGAAGAACCTAGGGGTAAGATAGGAATAAAGACGCAGACCTACTGGAGAACGGACTTGAGGATATGGGGAGGGGGAAGGGTGAGTTTTGACAGGGCGAGAGAGAGTCATGGACATATACACACTAACAAACGTAGTAAGGTAGATAGCTGGGGGGAAGCAGCCGCAAGGCACAGGGATATTAGCTCGGTGCTTTGTGACAGCCTGGAAGTGTGGGATGGGGAGAGTGGGAGGGAGGGAGACGCAAGAGGGAAGACATATGGGAACATATGTATATGTATAGCTGATTCACTTTGTTATAAAGCAGAAACTAACACACCATTGTAAAGCAATTATACCCCAATAAAGATGTTTAAAAAAAAAAAAAAAAAAGTACAGTTAATTGACTAATCTACCGGATTTGCAACTAATATTCTCACATAATGCAACGACATCTATATAATGCTCATTTGAGAGTTTCATGCCACAGATAACACCACTGTACAGACTTAGTTGGGGGGGGTTATAGGGAGGGACTTGATTTTTAAAATGCTTCAATAAATTGATATAGCCACTATGGGGAACAGTATGGAGGTTCCTTAAAAAACTAAAAATAGAACTACCATATGACCCAGCAATCCCACTACTGGGCATATACCCAGAGAAAACCATAATTCAAAAAGATACATGTACCAAAATGTTCATTGCAAATAGCCACGACACGGAAGCAACCAAAATGTCCATCAACAGAGGAATGGATAAAGAAGATGTGGTACATATATACAATGGATTATTACTCAGCCATAAAAAAGAACAAGATTGTGCCATTTGCAGAGACTTGGATGGACCTAGAGACTGTCATACAGAGTGAAGTAAGTCAGAAAGAGAAAAACAAATATCGTATATTAAGCCGTATATGTGGAATCTAGAAAAATGTTATAGATGAACTTGTTTGCAAAGCCGAAATAGAGACACAGACGTAGAGAACAAACGTATGGATACCAAGGGGGTAAGGGTGGGGTGGGATGGATTGGGAGATTGGGACTGACATATATTCACTACTACATATAAAATAGGTAACTAATGAGAACAGACTGTATAGCACAGGGAACTCTACTCAATGCTCGGTGGTGACCTAAATGGGAAGGAGTCCAAGGAAGAGGGGATATGTGTATACGTGTGACTGATACACTTTGCTGCACAGCAGAAACTAACACAACAGTGTAATGCAACTATACGCCAATAAAAAAATTTTTTTAATGCCTCAAGTGTGCTACTTTTCATGAATATCTACTAGGAATTTCCATTGTTGTGGTTATCAATCATAGTTACAAAAGCATGTATGAAGCATACATAAAATAACAGCAGAGGGGCTTCCCTGGTGGCGCAGTGGTTGAGAGTCCGCCTGCCGATGCAGGGGACACGGGTTCGTGCCCCGGTCCGGGAAGATCCCGCATGCCG
>NW_020174565.1:898916-914187 GCF_003031525.2 Neophocaena asiaeorientalis asiaeorientalis
AAAGACAAATACCGTATGCTAACACATATATATGGAATTTAAGGGAAAAAAATGTCATGAAGAACCTAGGGGTAAGATAGGAATAAAGACGCAGACCTACTGGAGAACGGACTTGAGGATATGGGGAGGGGGAAGGGTGAGTTTTGACAGGGCGAGAGAGAGTCATGGACATATACACACTAACAAACGTAGTAAGGTAGATAGCTGGGGGGAAGCAGCCGCAAGGCACAGGGATATTAGCTCGGTGCTTTGTGACAGCCTGGAAGGGTGGGATGGGGAGAGTGGGAGGGAGGGAGACGCAAGAGGGAAGACATATGGGAACATATGTATATGTATAGCTGATTCACTTTGTTATAAAGCAGAAACTAACACACCATTGTAAAGCAATTATACCCCAATAAAGATGTTTAAAAAAAAAAAAAAAAAAGTACAGTTAATTGACTAATCTACCGGATTTGCAACTAATATTCTCACATAATGCAACGACATCTATATAATGCTCATTTGAGAGTTTCATGCCACAGATAACACCACTGTACAGACTTAGTTGGGGGGGGTTATAGGGAGGGACTTGATTTTTAAAATGCTTCAATAAATTGATATAGCCACTATGGGGAACAGTATGGAGGTTCCTTAAAAAACTAAAAATAGAACTACCATATGACCCAGCAATCCCACTACTGGGCATATACCCAGAGAAAACCATAATTCAAAAAGATACATGTACCCCAGTGTTCATTGCAGCACTGTTTACAATAGCCACGACACGGAAGCAACCAAAATGTCCATCAACAGAGGAATGGATAAAGAAGATGTGGTACATATATACAATGGATTATTACTCAGCCATAAAAAAGAACAAGATTGTGCCATTTGCAGAGACTTGGATGGACCTAGAGACTGTCATACAGAGTGAAGTAAGTCAGAAAGAGAAAAACAAATATCGTATATTAAGCCGTATATGTGGAATCTAGAAAAATGTTATAGATGAACTTGTTTGCAAAGCCGAAATAGAGACACAGACGTAGAGAACAAACGTATGGATACCAAGGGGGTAAGGGTGGGGTGGGATGGATTGGGAGATTGGGACTGACATATATTCACTACTACATATAAAATAGGTAACTAATGAGAACAGACTGTATAGCACAGGGAACTCTACTCAATGCTCGGTGGTGACCTAAATGGGAAGGAGTCCAAGGAAGAGGGGATATGTGTATACGTGTGACTGATACACTTTGCTGCACAGCAGAAACTAACACAACAGTGTAATGCAACTATACGCCAATAAAAAAATTTTTTTAATGCCTCAAGTGTGCTACTTTTCATGAATATCTACTAGGAATTTCCATTGTTGTGGTTATCAATCATAGTTACAAAAGCATGTATGAAGCATACATAAAATAACAGCAGAGGGGCTTCCCTGGTGGCGCAGTGGTTGAGAGTCCGCCTGCCGATGCAGGGGACACGGGTTCGTGCCCCGGTCCGGGAAGATCCCGCATGCCGCGGAGCGGCTGGGCCCGTGAGCCATGGCCGCTGAGCCTGCGCGTCCGGAGCCTGTGCTCCGCAACGGGAGAGGCCACAACAGTGAGAGGCCCGCGTACCGCAATCAATCAATCACAACAGAAATATACCCTAGGTAAAGCCCACTGGTTTATACAGCTACATCAGTGATCTCAAAACTTTGCTGCCTCTGCTTGTCACTGGGAGGAATTAAAGTGTCTTTAAGAAGACTACAGGGACTTCCCTGGTGATGCAGTGGTTAAGAATCCGCCTGTCAATGCAGGGGACACAGGTTCGAGCCCTGATCCGGGAGGATCCCACATGCCGCAGAGCAACTAAGCCTGTGTGCCACAACTACTGAGCCTGTGCTCTAGAGCCCGCGAGCCACAACTACTGAAGCCCGCGTTCCTAGAGCCCATGCTCCAGAGCAAGAGAAGCCACCACAATGAGAAGCCCGAGCACCGCAACAAAGAGTAGCCCCCCGCTCGCCGCAACTAGAGAAAGCCCGCGCACAGCAACAAAGACCCAACACAGCCCCAAAATAAATAAAATAAATGGTTTTTTTTTTAAAAAAAAGACTACAAATTTTGAGCCTCTCCCAAAACAGTTGGATGATAAAAATACTACTATCTTCTGTCTCTGTGACTTGGGCAAGTTTTTACACCCCTCTGAACTTCAGTTTGCTGTCAGTCAGGGTGAGGAGAAAGAGCAGCATTTAGGATTCCTGTGAGAGCAAAATGAGGTAAAATGAGCTGATGTGTGTTAGTGCCTACCACGGGGCTTGGCACCGGTATGTTTTGTTTGTGTGTCTTGCATGTCCCCTGCATTGGCAGGCAGATTCTTAACCACTGTGCCACCAGGGAAGTCCCTTTGCACCAATATTCATCTTCGGTTTGTATTAGCATAAAACTCAAACTGTGAGAAAGGGGGGAAGACTTTTAGTTGACAAGAAACACAGTGTTATCTGCTTGCTCCTAAATTATGTAAACAAAGAATTCCTGTCAGAACCACAGGTGTTGTATTAGAAATGTTAATTATGAGTTGAGCATTTGGACCATTTGTAATAAATACCCTTCAAAGCTTACACTTTGAGAACCAATTCTTAGGAACTAAAAGAAATGCAAGGACAAATGTGCCTTAGAACTTACAATTAATCACCTGAGGCAGATAGAAGTAAAATACAGCAGGGGAAGAACCTAGGGATAAGACAGGAAGAAAGACACAGACCGACTAGAGAATGGACTTGAGGATATGGGGAGGGGGAAGGGTGAGCTGTGACAAAGTGAGAGAGTGGCATGGACATATATACACTACCAAACTTAAGGTAGATAGCTAGTGGGAAGCAGCCGCATAGCACAGGGAGATCAGCTCGGTGCTTTGGGATCGCCTGGAGGGGAGGGATAGGGAGGGTGGGAGGGAGGGAGATGCAAGAGGGAAGAGATATGGGAACATATGTATATGTATAACTGATTCACTTTGTTATAAAGCAGAAACTAACACACCATTGTAAAGCAATTATACTCCAATAAAGATGTAAAAAAAAAAATACAGCAGGGGACTTAGGTCTTTTGATTCTGAAAGTATTGCTCTTTCCAACTGGGGTAGCTGCGGTTGTAGAAAGATAGGTCACTGAATTCTGAGTCAGGAAACCTCAGCTTAAGGTCAACAAAGTCCAGGCACTTTCTGTAGCTGTGACCTTGCTGATGTAACTTAACCTCTACGTACCTCAGTTTCCTCATCTATAAAGGAAATGATCTTTCTTAGGGGTTTATTAAGGTTAAACGAATTAAGGTATGTGGAAGTGTTTTAAAATTTTGTAAATTAAAAAAAAGCAGTGTATCAAATTTGAAATTATATCAAAATATAAAGTTACTAAGCGACATTAATAACAAAAACACTCAGGAGGAAAAAGGTAGGAGCCTAGGCAGGTCTAGGGTTCTAAATAAAGAGCAGGATAGTCCTATCAAGTTGTTGCTGAATCAGTCTTTATGTCACTCTGTTTAGTATTCATCTCCCAGAGAGAGGGTTTACTTAGTGTGGCCAACATTAGGCGCTCTGCCTTCACCTGGATTGAGGTCCCACCAAATTGTATCTCATATAAGAGGTGTAGTTCTGCAGGGCAAAATCAGGATGCTATGGCAAGAAAAAGGGGAAATGGGTGCTGGGCAGGCATCAACAGCAAGCAGATGCCTCAAGAACAGTGCAGACGTAAGCATCCTCTGTGTGCATATAAGAATTTTATAACAGAGGCAGAAGAGAATACTTTCAAGAATCAGTAATGTCTGGGCTTCCCTGGTGACGCAGTGGCTAAGAATCCACCTGCCAATGCAGGGGACACGGGTTCAAGCCCTGATCCGGGAAGATCCCTCATGCCGTGGAGCAACTAAGCCCGTGTGCCACAACTACTGAGCCCACGTGCCACAACTACTGAAGCCCGCGTGCTTAGAGCCCGTGCTCTGCAACAAGAGAAGCCACCCAATGAGAAGCCCGCGCACCCCAACGAAGAGTAGCCCCTGCTCGCCGCAGCTAGAGAAAAGTCCGTGCGCAGCAACGAAGACCCAATGCCGCTAAAAATGAAAATAAATAAATTAAAAAAAAAAAAGAATCAGTAATGGCTAATATACTAGGAATTTTGTTTGTGAAACTTCATTCAGCTGTATGTATACCTTTGATATATGAACTTTTCAGTATGTATAGTTTACTTAAACAGCCTAACTTTTGCCATGTATAAATATTCGCAAATATATATTACATGCTGAGTTAAGAGCTGTCAGCTCATGCTGATGTGTATAACCTATTGAAATGCTCACTTTTACTTCTGTGTACATGTAGCCTTCAGCAGCTCCCATAAATAGGTCAAGATTTTCTGTGAATTCTGTTGACTGTGTTAAGATTTTATCATGATCATCTTTAAGTAAACAGAGAATATATTTCTTGACGTGGAGGACATTCCTAAAGTGGTAGTTTTGATTAGATAATTTCCTGCATCTGAGGCTGAGTTTAAAATTATTTTATGAAGACTTTAACGTGTTTCGTAGTTTTACCTCCTCAACTTGCTGCTATTTTCTTGTCTAACACACAGAATCTCACAGAGCAAAGACCTATTCCCCCCAGCCCCACAGATTTTAAGGTAAAATAGGATTAAAGAAAAGAAAGAACACGTTAGATATCCTTTGAGTTATAGGGGGGTTTTTTGAAGTATAGTTGATATACAGTGTTTTGTTAGTTTCAGGTGTCCAGGAAAGTGATTCATTTATACACACACATAGATATAGATATATTCTTTTTCAGATTCTTTTCCATTATAGGTTATTAAGATTTTGAATATTTCCCTGTGTTATACAGTTGGCCCTGGTTGTTTATGTATTTTACATATAGTAGTATGTATCTGCTAATCCCAGACTCCTAATTTGTCCCTCCCTCCCCCTTTCCCCTTTGGTAATCGTAAGTTTATTTTCTATGTCTGTGAGTCTGTTTCTGTTTTGTAAATAATTGTATCATTTTTTTAGATTCTACATATAAGTGATACCATGTGATATTTGTCTTTCTCTGACTTACTTCACTTGGTATGACAATCTCTAGGTCCATCCATGTTGCTGAAATGGCATTATTTCATTCTTTTTTATGGTTAGCAATATTTGAGTTATAGTTTTCATTCTGTTTGTAAGAAGGCTGTTTCACCACTTTGTCTGTCACCTTCTGTTTAAATGCGTGCAGCACACGTGGTGAGAACGTGTGGCCCCAGGGAGGTCTTGCAGGGAAGGTAAGAGACTCCCCAGCAACTGTAGGATGCAGATGGAGCTTTCGTCTGGCAGAACAGCTCTTTGTGTACAAGGTGTCATTAAAATACGGTTTCCATAAATGAACACCTAGTGGTGGCTCCTTTATACTGTTAAGGAAAGTGATGTGTTCTTGGTTTGTGTCCTGTAGATTCTGCCGTTCTTGCATTGCTACCAGTCTCAAGAACAATAAGTGGACCTGTCCTTACTGCCGGGCATATCTTCCTTCTGAAGGAGTTCCAGCAACTGATGTAGCCAAGAAAATGAAATCCGAGTTCCAGAAGTGCACTGAGTGTGACACCCTGGTATGTGACCCTGCCTTTGCTCATAGTTACCGGCGTAGAACTCAGAAAATTGTTGTGCAGCCAGTCATTTCACCTACGCCTTTGACCTCATCCTGCCCCGACTTTCCAAAGTTTATTGTCTCAGCCTCTCCTCTTCCTTTCCTCTGGTTCCCTATGTATGGGCTGCTGGACAGCAGTCACCTGATGCCCACCATCACCTGATTTTTCAAACCAAGGCTTTCATTGACCACCTCCATTTCCTCTCTTCCCATTACTCCCATGACCCCCTATTATGTGGCCTCCATTCCTGCTATGCTGTTGCAGCCCACCCAATGAATAGCTTTATTTTCAATTCCGGTGGCATAATTCCACCTCTACTGTTCTGGGCTTTGCAGTATTTATCTCTGTTGACCACTTCCTCCTTGTTGCAGTTCTCCTCCGTTGTTATTATGCTAGCCTGGTTAGATCATGTGAGGTCTTAGAAGCTATGACAAAGATTCTAGATTTTATCTTAAACGCAATAGTGAGTCATAGAAAAAGTATAAGCTTTTGATCAAGTTTATATATTTAAGATGTCACTCTAGCATGTGAGTGGAAAATGGTTTGGAGGGGGCAAAAGCAGGATTGGTGAAGCCAATTCAGTGGATTTTAGGATAGGTGTTAAGGAAGCTGGGTTAGGATAATAGCATTAGGTATGGAATAAGAAGTTGTTTCAAGGTGTATTCTGGAGAGGGATTGAAGGAAATTGATAATTAACTGGATGTGGAGGTGAGTGACAGTGAGGTATCAAAATGCTCCCCAAGTTTCTGAGATGAGTAGGTGAAGGTGCTAATATGGTGAGCAGATTTAGAGAAGAATCCACAAAGTTAAGTCTTAGATACATTAAATTTGAACTGCTAACAGAAGGATATTTAGGTATTACCAGTCTAGAGATCAAAAGAGAAATCGTGTACTGAAGATCTAAACTTCTCTAGAGAACCTTCCTTGATTGTTCATCTAAACTATAGCCTGTTACACTTTCTCTTAGCAGTCTGTGCTTTCTCTTCATAGCACTTATCAACATTTGTAATTATGCTTTTGTGAATTTTGAAATTTAATGTCCATTATCCATTATCTCCACAAGATTCCATGAGGGTAAGGACCATGACTGTTTTATTGACAGCTGTAAACCCAGCACTTTGAAGAGTGACCGGCACATAATAAATGCTCAATGCATTTTTGAATATTTTTGTAAGACTCAAAAATCTATTCGTGGCTGCCTGATTCTGGAATCCATGCATGGTCTTTGGAGTCAGACATCCTGGGATTAAACACTAATTCTCTCCCTTACTCTTTGTGATTTGGGGCAAGTTATTAATCTAAGTTTTTGTTTGACTCTTTTAAATTGAGGGAAAAGGTAATGCTCGTGTCACAGAGTGGTTGTAAAGGTAAACAACAAAATGTAAGTGGCTTTTAGCACTGTGGAACATAGTGAATGCTCAAAATCAATAGCTTTTCTATTCTATTTTCCTGATTACTTTTACTTTGATATTTTGCCATCATTTAAAATTCAACATGCACAAAATCAAACTCAGCATATTATTTTGTCTTCCAGTTCTTTATCCCATCTTTGGTACCTGTCAGAAACAAGAGTATTCTCTCAGTTATCCTGGGTGGAGATCCCCTTCCTTTTTCACCCCCCTGCATTTCTGATTATTCACAAGTATTTTGATCTTTCCTTTGAGGTATTTCTTGTATCTGTCTCTTCCTCTTGTCAGGAATACTGCCATTCCTTCTATAGCCATTTTCAACTCTTCTTACTGTTCACAGTCCTCCTTACCTCCCTTCCATGAGCCTGGCTTTAGTATTCCAGTCCCCAGTATCAAACGGTTTCCTCTCTGCTTGTCTTCACATCTTTTGTTTGTTTGTTTTTCCTCCATTAGATGATAAGTACCTTTAGCGCAAGCTCAGTGGCTTCTGCTCCTTCTGCCACCTCTGACAGTGGCTTTCACAGTTTTGTGTCTGGGGTAAGACGCTCTATGCATTTATCAATTCATCTGTCAAGGACATAGTCCCCAGATTGCTAATTTATATGAGGAATGTGTCTCTTTGTTGATCAAGGAATATAAAGAAGAAGAAAGAAACTTTTTTTTTTTTTTTTTTTAGTGGGACCTTCCCGGATCGGGGCACAAACCCATGTCCCCTGCATCGGCAGGCGGACTCTCAACCACTGCACCACCAGGGAAGCCCAAGAAAGAAACTTTTAACAAAAGTCATAAGGAAATGAGAGAGCACTGATGTGCAAAGTTGGATGTTAAAAGTTGTAAAACAGTCTGTTGTTTTTTTAAAAAATTATTTTATTTATTTATTTTTGGCTGTGTTGGGTCTTCATTGCTGCGCGCGGGCTTTCTCTAGTTGCAGCGAACGAGGTCTACTCTTCGTTGCGGTGCATGGGCTTCTCATTGCGGTGGTTTCTCTTGTTGTGGGACAAGGGCTGTAGGCACGCGGGCTTCAGTAGTTGTGGCACATGGGCTCTAGGGTGCAAGCTCAGCAGTTGTGGTGCATGGGCTTAGATGCTCCATGGCACGCGGGATCTTCCCAGACCCGTGTCCCCTGCATTGACAGGCGGATTCTTAACCACTGCACCACCAGGGAAGTCCCAAACAGTCTGTTTTAAGACAGATGCCTAGATCGGTCCTAGCTTTTACATCTTTTTAGATGGATAGTTATAAAGCAAGGATTTGTTCTTACTTTTCCATTTGCTTTTTTTTTTTTTTTTTAATTTATTTAGCCACCAGGGAAGCCCCCCATTTGCTTTTATTTTTGTCTTTTGTGACAGTTATAACTGTTTTCTTGACATGGTAGATTTCATGTCTGAGGTTTAACTTCCGTAGCTTGGGCAAAATGAAGCAGGGTGGGTCGGCCACCTTACAGCTGTACAGAGCTTCCTTTAGCACAAGATCTTATCAGAGTTTCTAATGACACATTTAGTAGAGTATGTGTTATTTAGCAACACATCCCTCATGGTTAGGAAATCTGAATGTATATCTGGAAGGACAAGGGCTCTTTATTCTGCCTTGATAAAAATGGACTGCAGTAGCTGTCCTTTATCTTTGCTCTTAATGGGGCCATTAAGTATACTGTATATTGTGAATTCATGTAATACTACTGGATGTATTATAAGGCCATGGTATTTATATCTTTCCCTGAAGCACAGGGTTTCTTTTTACTTACTCTGGACATCTCTAAAATCCATCTATTTATTCTTTTTACCTCTCTTTGTTTTTCTTTCTTTCTCTCTTTTTACTTTCCTTCCTTTTGCTCTTTTTCCCCTCCCTTTTTCTTCCTTACTTCCCTCTTTCCATCACCGATTTAGGTAATAGTATCCAAAAACAGTAAATTTGATTTAATATACATCTTTGCATTTTAAAAACTTATACTTTGTAGAATGACCAAATTCAAGAACTCAGCTTTTGGGTCTTCTAGTTGTAAGAAAATTTTAAAATAGTGTTTTCCTTGGGACTTCCCTGCCAGTCCAGTGGTTAAGACTCCGCGCTCCCAATGCAGGGACTGGGGGTTCAATCCCTGGTCGGGGAACAAAGATCCCACGTGCCATGTGACACGGCCAAAAAAATAACTATTTAAAACAGTGTTATTCTTGATAATGCCTTAAATTGGTTGTACTATTATCATAACTGCATCCTTTTAATCAACTGACCCCACTCTATGACTTTATTTGAAATAAGGAAAGCAATACAGCTGGGTCACAAAAGACTTCATTGACTGAAATGAGCCCCTTTTCAACAGTGAGCTTATTTTAATCTGCTTCTATATAGGTTTGCCTCAGTGAAATGAGGGCACACATAAGAACATGTCAGAAGTACATAGATAAGTATGGACCACTACAAGAACTTGGAGAGACAGCAACAAGGTTTGTTTCAGTACAATTTAGTTTAATGCTAAATTTGATATGCTTATAAAGAACTTAATGAGCCAGAAAGCGTAACATTTTTGTCCTGAAAATATGTATGTAGTTATGTTTTGGCTTCTAACCATAATACCTGTTATTGGTAATCATTTGTTACTGGGAATAATTACAAAAGAATTTTGTTCTCTCTGCTTTAAAAACTTTGTATGGGGAGAACCAACTGAACACTGGAGAGATTGTGGAAACTTCCTCAGACAAGTTTTTATGGAGGAAGATACAAAAATAGAAAACAGAACTGTTCAATTTCTGCTAGGCTTTATTTTGTGACTAATAGAGTCCTGAAGTAGATGATGGTTTAGAGGTTGTTGTCTTTACTTTTCCATCACCTCCTCTCAGTTCCCCCAGCTCATTCTCTCTCATTTTGCTGGTTTCTCTTTAGAAGGGACAAAGTGACATCTCAGTATGTATTCTAACAAGAAAGAACAGGCATGGGGCAGGCATTCTGAATCCTATACCTGTTTTCTGGGTAATCTTATATGGGGCTGGAGGAAGGATGGAGGTGGCTAGTAGGTGTAATGGATGATATTGATCATTAATTATTTTTCTTAAAAAAAAAAAGAAAGAAAGAAATCTGGGTTATTACTCTCCTGATGGGCAGAAGAATTAAAAAGTTTGGCATCTGCCTCTGCTAAAGAAATAAAGAAATGATTTGTGTTCTCCTGCATAGGGATGATGGTTTTGAAACCATTAAATCTTCTTATGAACGCAGCCAATCAAAGAGGTATTCAGGATAATTTCTTCTTTTCTCCTGAAGATAAATGTTAGTTCTGCTTATTTTAAGAAAATGCATGTATAGCCTAGGGATAGATACCCAATATTTTGTAATAACCTATAAGGGAAAAGAATCTGAAAAAGAATATATATGTATGAGATATATATAACCGAATCACGGTGCTGTGCACCTGAAACTAACACAACATTGTAAATCAACTGTACTTAGATAAAAATGTTTTAAAAAAGAAAATATACTACTCAAAATGTAACTTAAATTTCCTAACCCAAAAGTCTAAATGATCACCCCATTCCTGTCGTTTTACTAGAGATTACTTTGCAAATGTACTTTTTATTATAGGATTATACCATTCTGTTAAATTGTGAGTATTTTAGCTCTAGGCAGAGTATGAATTCTGTATGGTTTGATTGTAAGGTTGATAGGCTTTATGAAAATTTAAAAATATACAAAACCTAATTTAAATACTAATTTCTCTCGCTAGTTAGAATGAAATAATAAAGAATTGAAATAACAGAAAATGAGAAGGGTTGTTGATTAATCAGTATTACAGGATAGATTAATATTTGCATTTAAGATAGAAATCTTTGCTTTATGGAAGAACTTACTACATAATTCAAATTTTAAAAATTCTTATGCAGGGAGCTTGTCCAGAATACAACTCTTGGGGAACAGGAAGTTATATCTATAATGGAAAGTGAGCAAAAAATTCCAAGCCTCCCTATTGTCCCTAAGAATTTAAGGCAGCACTGTACAATGGAAACATAATGCAGAGCACATATGTGATTTTAAATTCTGTAATAGCCATACTCAGAAAAGTAAAGAGAAACAAGTGAAATTAATTTGTAATATATTTTATTTAACTGAATATAGCCAAAGTCTTATCCTTTGAACATGTAATCAATGTATAAATTATTGAGATATTTAAATTTTTTAATGTATATATAAAGCCCTCAAAATTGAGTGTGTGTTTTATACTTCCAGCATATCTCAGTTTGGACTAACCCAGTAGACACATACCGAATGACTAGTCCGTTGGACAGCACAGATGTGAGGGACAGATACTCCTAGGTGTGCATAAGGATGTAACAAGGTAGTTGCAGGCCGTTTTCCATTTTTCACTGGATGCTAATACTGTGAGTTGACACCTTTAGTTATATATGCCAGTGTTGTTAGATATGCTAGTAGGAGAACAAAGTAACACCCCATTCAGATGTTACCTGATTTAGGAAAGGGAGGAAGTAAAAGGGACAGAAGAAGTAACCTAGGCACAGCTGGGTGGTTTGTTCCTCTGTTTCTCAGTTAATGGGGTGCTCAGATTGTACTTCTCTTCCAAAGAGAATAAAGTGCTTCAAGTGCACTATAACTGATTCTCTGTCCTGCCCCTGTGAGGTTACACATTTACATTTCTCATGAGAAAAAATTTAGGCACCAAGATTATTATCAGGATTGGAAAAAGAACATCAACTCAGAAAGAATGAGGACTAGAAACTAGATCCACTTACATTCTATTTTTTTACCTCTAGTTAAGTGACTACTGTCTAATTATCAACAATTTCAGTAATGTTTGTATTCTATGTAATTTCCAGGTGTGTATGTCCATTTTGTCAGAAGGAATTGGATGAAGACAGCTTGCTGGATCATTGCATTACTCATCACAGATCAGAAAGGAGACCTGTGGTGAGGATTTGTGTTACTATACATTTCTGCGGTGTCTAAATTTGATACACATTAGAAAATGTGGAGTCCTAACCACTGAACCGCCAGGGAGTTCCCCTTAGAATTTTCATTTTTGTATAGTTGAGAGGTAAGGCAGGGTGATGATGGATACGTCATCATTTACTTAGCCATTTTGCTATTTTAGAACATTTGGATTGGTGACAATTTTTATTTGAATTCACATTCTTGTACATTTAAACTTTTCCTTCTAAAGTACTTTTTTCCTAAGAGGAAATTCCTTAGATTGATATTTCTAGGACCAAGAGTGCAAGTTTTTATTAACTCTTGCAATGTGTTCTAAATAGTTTGAGTCAATTTATACTTGTGTCAGCAATTTATGAGTAAACCGCTTTCACCTTAACCTGGCCAAGATTGTGTACATTTATTTATTTATTTAAAACAATTTTTTTTGATTTAGGAGAGTGTCTTGAATTACCCAATAAGAGAGTTTTTTACACAGTAATATCCTGTAGCATATTTCTAACTCAGAGAAAAAGGACAAAATATGATCAACAAAATCAGAGTAGAGACTATTCTTATATGGAAAGAAATTATAAAATGACGGTATGAACACAAATGTATGGACTTTTGAGTGTTGTACTTATAAGGGATAAATTATGCGTACACTTATTTTTAACTTATCCAGGCTTAAGAGATGTAAAATGATACCTTAAAGAGTTTTTTGAATTTTATTTTAGTTTTATGTTGTATATGTGTACATGTGTATATATGTGTATGTGTGTTTTTCATATATATGAGTTTGGGGTTTTTTTAATTTGTTTTAAGGTTTGTTTGTTTTTTTTCCATAAAATCCTTTCGGAAAGTGGATGAAGTTGAAATGTAAGTATATTAGATAGGTGATTGATGGAGAGATAGCTAGATAGCCCTTATGACAATCCTATGAGACAGATATGATTCTTATCCCCATTTTACAAATGATAAACTGAGGCTCAGAGAGGTTAAGTCTTACGAGCTAAGTCTCATAGCTGGTAAATAAGCAGAGCTACAGTTTGAACCCAGTAGTCTAGCTCCAGGGCACAGACACTGTGCTCTACTAGCAAGTTCAAGACAAAAGTCCTCCCCCAGCACAGTCAAAGGAATTTGTTATTTATCCTAACGGCCCAGAGGTTTGGTTCTTGGAATGGCTAGCTAAGAGCTTGATATGTGTTGGGGCAGCAGAGGAGGTTGTCATGGGCTTTTCCTGCTCAAGTTGCTCTGTGGGAGGAACTGGGCTAAGGAGGTGTTTTATGATAGGTCCCTGGGGAACCGTCCTAGAGGAAGCTTGAAGAAAGCATTAGGATGGCATAATAGTGACTACCATTTACTGAGTTCTGGGTGCCTTTTTGCCTTCTCCTAGCAACCCTATGAAGGAGATACTATCGACACAGTCTGAGCCCTGACCAGTAGTGCCCGGGGTGCTGCTCTGGCTGGAGGAACACTAGGCACACTGGACCATGGGCAGCATTACAGCATCCCTCCAGGGCGGGCCCCATATTTGTCCATCCATTGGTACTGTGTACCTGCTCCGCAGAAGTCCAGTCCACATGCCGCTCAGTTTGGCCATCAGATTGAAGGTGGCCCATGGAAACTGGGTCTTCTGTGATTTAGAGGTCATAGAGGTCACTGAAGAAAGCCGACATAAGGACAGAGATAAACCAGGAATCGTGGAATTTAGTAGTTAAAATGCCTAGGCTTCGCTGGGGCAAAGTGAGAGTAGCATGGACGTATATACACTACTGAATGTAAAATAGTTGGCTGGTGGGAAGCAGCAGCATAGCACAAGGAGATCGGCTTGGTGCTTTGCCATGACCTAGAGGGGTGGGATGCGGGGGTGGAGGGAGGCTCAAGAGGGAGGGGATATGGGGACACGTGTATGCATATGGCTGAGTCACTTTGTTGTGCAACAGAAACTAACACGGTATTGTGAAGCGATTATACTTCAATAAAGTTCTATTAAAAATAATAATAATAATTTGTATATCTGGAGTTATATACAACATATTATTAAAATTAATCCCACCTGTTTCCTTTTAGTTTTTGTAATGTGGCTACTCAAACAACAAAATTATGTGTGTGGCTTCTGTTACATTTCTATTGAACAGCAGTGCCCTGGGGCAGGGGGAGGAAAGCCTGGGCTTTGGAGGAGATAAGCTTTGGTGCAAATCGCAGAAAATCCCATTAACCTCTTTGCCTCTGTTTCATCATTTGTAAAATGGAGATGATGATAATGATGATGCCTTTTTCACAGGGTAGTAGCAAATGAGTCAGGTGGTGATGCCGGGTTACTACCATTTTTGCAGCTATATCAAATCAAGGCTAGAGCAGATTTCTCAGAGGAAGCCATGTACTCTCACAGTTGGGGAACCCAACCTGGGAGAGGTGGAGGAGGTGAAGTAAATTTTACCACAAGACCAGGATGCTATCAAGGAAGGAACAGATTGCTCAGAAAAGCCATGGTTCTGTAATACACCAGGGCTGTGTAAAAGTGGTCTCTGGAACAGAAAACCTTCAGGTTTCCTGTGTTAGTGTTTTGTGCTTAAGTGTAGAAGCTTAAGACACATGCACTCTGAAGCATCTAGTGCCACTAGAAGTCTGGAAAAACCCTGTGGTTAGAAAAAGGCTGGATGCAGATACTGTGGCAGGGCTGGGGTCATGTGCTTAGGGATCCTCTGGGGGCACGTAGGTGAAAACACCTGGTGGAACCCTTGGATGAGGAGGGCTGAGTCCAAGGCTGCTTCTGGATTGGTGTGGAAGTTAACAAGGAATTATTGCTCTTAAGGACTGAATTGCTGGGTTTGCCTTCAGATAAGATCAGTGACATCATCTGTCTTACCAGATGTAAGAAGTCTCAGGGCAGTTAGAGATTTGGGCAAATGATTCTGCCTTCCAGGTAGAATTAGATAATTCAGAGATCAAACCACAAGCAACTAATCTTTTCTTTCTGAGTTGCTGAAGCAAACAGGGGTAAGTAAGTTATGAACCTCAAGGAATTTTGACTGTTCTCAAGTGCAACCTTCAGAACAGCTCCTTTTTGTCACACAGTAATTGTATTCTGCCATGTTTTTTTCTTTTTGAAAAATTATATCTATGGAATATTGGACTCAAAAAAGGCAAATGACACACACAGCATGCTTCAGATTGAATTATGAGACCACTCGAGAGAAATTTAATATTTTATCTTATAAAGGGAAGACGTTTCAGCAATAACCACACTTTCTGGCTCTTCTCTCTTCCCAGTGTTTTCTTTCACTGGTTGGTTCTCTTTTGTGTGCGCTTCCTGCCCCCCCCC
>NW_020174565.1:914419-919990 GCF_003031525.2 Neophocaena asiaeorientalis asiaeorientalis
CCCCCCCGCCCCCACCCCCGCCCTCCCCGGCATGTGGGATCTTAGCTCCCCAACCAGGGATTGAACCTGCACCCCCTGCAGTGGAGGCGTGGAGTCTTTACTACTGGACTGCTAAGGAAGTCCCCACTGGTTGGTTCTTATTTATCCTTTAGAACTCAACTTAAATTTCACTTGTCTGACACCCAAATTAATTTCAGCTCTTGCTTTTCTCCCCTCTTTTTTCTCACTTATCACAATTCGTTAATTGTGTATTTGTGTCTGTCTCTCCCTCCAAATTATTAGGTTCATGAAGCCATAGAACTTAATTTCTTTGTTCAGCACTGCATGCCCAGCTCTTGGCAGAGAACCTAGAACATAGTAGGATGTAGTGATATGAAAAATAGGATATTTTAAAAATCATATTTCCATTCACACAGGTTCAAAGGTAGCCTTACTTTCTGCCTTGATCCTGAGGTTCATTCCTTATGGGAAGGGACAGGACTTCAGTTGGTTTGGAATTAAAAGCTGTAGTGACAAGAGCCTGAGCCCTCATTCCCACAGCAGTTTATTTCCGTGGGTATTCAGAATATCTGTGGCTGGACTGGGCAGTGGGAGCGTATATGCATAAACGTGTTAAAAGGAGAAAATCTTCATTAGATAGGCTTCCAAACTCGTATTAAATTAGATGTGCCATCTGGTACCTTAAGTTTGGTTGCATATTTGTCTATAATTATTTTCAGTGCATGTCTCTTTTGGCATTGGATTCCGTTATCTTTAATTTCTTCCCCAAATGGTATTTACCATTGTATAGAAAGTGTCCTGTAATTGGCTGAGTTGCTGTAGGAGTTAATCGAAACCACAGATAGAGCTGGGTGTCCATTGTAATAGATGCTCCAAAGAATTGAGGTGAGTGGTAGCTTCTAATATGGTGGCTGTATTTACCCATTGCATTCACTGTCATATAAAGTCCATGCCGAGGTGAGGCCAACATCCTTTTTTTTTTCAATTGAAGTACAGATGATGTACAATATTATATAAGTTACAGGTGTAGGTATACAATATAGTGATTCACAATTTTTAAAGGTTATACTCCATTTATAATTATTATAAAATATTGGCCATAATCCCAATATGTGGGATATATGTTGTAAAATATATCCTTGTAGCTTATTTTATATATAATAGTTTGTACCCCTTAATCCCCTACCTCTTAATCCTCTGCCTCTATGTTACTCCTCCCCTTCCCCTACTGGTCATCACTAGTTTGTTCTCTATATCTGTGAGTCTGCTTCTTTTTTGTTGTATTCACTAGTTTGTTGTAATTTTTTTAGATTCCACATATAAGTGGTATCACACAGAATTTGCCTTTCTCTGACTGACTTATTTCCCTTAGCATAATACCCTCCAAGTCCATCCATGTTGCTGCAAATGACAAGATTTCCTTTTTTATGGCTGAATAGTATTCCACTGTGTGTGTGTGTAATTTCTTTGTTCAGCACTGCATGCCCAGCTCTTGGCAGAGAACCTAGAACATAGTAGGATGTAGTGATATGAAAAATAGGATATTTTAAAAATCATATTTCCATTCACACAGGTTCAAAGGTAGCCTTACTTTCTGCCTTGATCCTGAGGTTCATTCCTTATGGGAAGGGACAGGACTTCAGTTGGTTTGGAATTAAAAGCTGTAGTGACAAGAGCCTGAGCCCTCATTCCCACAGCAGTTTATTTCCGTGGGTATTCAGAATATCTGTGGCTGGACTGGGCAGTGGGAGCGTATATGCATAAACGTGTTAAAAGGAGAAAATCTTCATTAGATAGGCTTCCAAACTCGTATTAAATTAGATGTGCCATCTGGTACCTTAAGTTTGGTTGCATATTTGTCTATAATTATTTTCAGTGCATGTCTCTTTTGGCATTGGATTCCGTTATCTTTAATTTCTTCCCCAAATGGTATTTACCATTGTATAGAAAGTGTCCTGTAATTGGCTGAGTTGCTGTAGGAGTTAATCGAAACCACAGATAGAGCTGGGTGTCCATTGTAATAGATGCTCCAAAGAATTGAGGTGAGTGGTAGCTTCTAATATGGTGGCTGTATTTACCCATTGCATTCACTGTCATATAAAGTCCATGCCGAGGTGAGGCCAACATCCTTTTTTTTTTCAATTGAAGTACAGATGATGTACAATATTATATAAGTTACAGGTGTAGGTATACAATATAGTGATTCACAATTTTTAAAGGTTAGACTCCATTTATAATTATTATAAAATATTGGCCATAATCCCAATATGTGGGATATATGTTGTAAAATATATCCTTGTAGCTTATTTTATATATAATAGTTTGTACCCCTTAATCCCCTACCTCTTAATCCTCTGCCTCTATGTTACTCCTCCCCTTCCCCTACTGGTCATCACTAGTTTGTTCTCTATATCTGTGAGTCTGCTTCTTTTTTGTTGTATTCATAGTTTGTTGTAATTTTTTTAGATTCCACATATAAGTGGTATCACACAGAATTTGCCTTTCTCTGACTGACTTATTTCCCTTAGCATAGTACCCTCCAAGTCCATCCATGTTGCTGCAAATGACAAGATTTCCTTTTTTATGGCTGAATAGTATTCCACTGTGTGTGTGTGTCTGTGTGTGTGTGTGTGTGTGTACCATATCTTCTTTATCCATTCATCTGTTGATGGACACTTAGGTTGTTTCTATTAAAATATTTCTTGGTCTCAGCTCTGTTCTCACTGTGTAGGGGTCTCAGGGTAGACTGAGTGCTATTTTGGGATAGCCATGTTGTCAATTAACCAAGATATAGCTAGAACGTAAGGAAATCATTAATTATTATAAAGCAATAATAATTTAGATGATGTAATTTTTTTTTTTTAGATGATGTAATTTTATTTAAAATAAGACATTAAGATTAATTGAGTAGAGCATAATTTTTAAATGGCCTTATTTATAGAAGTTGAGCATATTGAAACTGGGACTCCCCCCACCCCTGCAATAAAATTATAAGACAGAAAAGAATTATGTAAAGATCTCATTTAAATTTAGAGAAAAACATCATCCAAGCTGATAAATTAGACACTGTTATAATATGAAAAGATTGTCTAGTAGATTGGATTGTCTAGTAGAGGCCTAGATTCCAGCTCTGATACTTGAAGTGGTGTAGATTTAAGCTAATTTTTTTCCTCTCTGAAATTGGGTTCATCAACAAAATAAAGATGATAATTCACTGGGTTTCTGTGAGAATCAAATGAGAATACCACCTCATTTATTGCCTAACATATACTTGGAACTCAGTAATGATTCTGCATCTCATTTTTCAAAATGAATACACGAAGAAATACAATTTTAAAAAAAAACCTATGTTAAGACGTAATAAAGTGGCATATATTAAAAGAAAGAGTCATTTATATTAGCCATTTGAGAATTACAAATTAAAACCATGATGAGATACCACTACATGCCTATGAAAACAACTAAAATAGAAAAATGTTGACAGTAACTAATGCTGATGAGAATGAGGAAAAACTAGATAATTCACTCATTGCTTGTGGGAATGTAAAATGGTCCAGCCATTTACAAACAAAATAGTTTGGCAGTTTTTTACAAAGTTAACTGTAACACTAACCTAGCGCTCACACTCCTAGAAATTAATCCTAGAAAAATGAAAATATGTTTACGCAAAACATCTATGCGCACATGTTCATTGCAGCTCTATTTGTAGCAGCCCAAAACAACAAATGTCCTTCAAAGGTAAATGGGTAACTGTAGTACATCCATACCATGGAATACTACTCAGCAGTAAAAAGGAAGGAACTATATTGATGCACTCAACAATTTGGATGAATCCCAAGGCCATTATGCTTAGTGAAAAAAAGCCAGTCTCAAAAGTTCTGGAGAAGAGATCGGTGGTTGCCAGGGTTTGGGAGAGAAGAGGAAGTTAAGGAGCAGCACAAGGGAGTTCTTTGTAGTGAGAGAGCAGTTCTGTATCTTGATGGTGTCAGTAGTTACATGCATTTCTATATGTGTGATAAAATTTCATAGAACTATACATACACACCCAAAAAAATGACTTCATGCAAAAAATGGTGAAATCTAAGTCAGATGTTGTCTAGTTAATTGCCAATTTCCTGGTTTTGGTAATGTACCACAGTTATATAAGAAGTTACCATTAGGGGAAGCTGGGTGATTGTGGCATGATACCTCTCTGCGTTATTTTTGCAATTTCTTGTGAGCTTATAAATATTTCAAAATGAAAAAGTTTTATTAGAGAGCCATTAATGGCTATTAAATTAGGAAAATATATATAAATACTAACACCTGATGCTGGTATTAGTATTTGATGCTGGTGTATTATAATCTATATTGCTGGTGGCAGTATAAAACTATAGAGTAATATATATTATGAACTGTGAAGTTCATAACTTTGACCTTCTAATCTCCATTTATTGTCATGTATCCTAAGAAAATAATCCCCCCAAAAGTAAACAATATAGATACTATAATTTTTAATAATAGAATATCCACATACCAAGAAAACGTCAGTATTCCAAGAGGCAGGTAACTAATTAAATTATGGCACACCTACTGACTGTAATATTGTTTAAATGATAAAGTGATAGGGACTTCCCTGGTGGTACAGTGGTTAAGAATCTGACTGCCAATGCAGGGGACACGTGTTCGAGCCCTGGTCCGGGAAGATCCCACATGCTGCATAGCAACTAAGCCCGTGCGCCACAACTACTGAGCCTACGCTCTAGAGCCCGCGAGCCACAACTACTGAAGCCCATGTGCCTAGAGCCCATGCTCTGCAACAAGAGAAGCCACCGCAATGAGAAGCCCACGCATTGCAGCAATGAGAAGCCCACGCATTGCAACAAAGAGTAGCCCCCGCTCGCCATAACTAGAGAAAGCCCCGCGCACAGCAACAAAGACCCAATGCAGCCAAAAATAAATTAATTAATTTTTTTAAAGTGATAAACATATACTTTTATGTACAAGAAATGCATATGAAGAAATAAGTGCAATTTTATTTCTTTATGTTGCTTTAATACTTATACAGTTCTAAAACAATACCAAGGTATGGCCAATAGATTCATAAAATTAAAATTCATTTTGTTGAATGGTTATTTAATTTTTTAATTCTGACAATAATGATTATTTAAAATTCTTTCTTGAACTCTTGATCTTGTTTATTTCCAGTTCTGTCCACTTTGCCGTTTAGTACCTAATGAGAATCCAGGCAGCTTCAATGGCAGCTTAATAAGACATTTGCAAGTCAGTCACACTTTGTTTTATGATGATTTCATAGTAAGTATATTTTCTTACTTTTACATTATGTTTTTATGCTGTGTTTAGCTTACCTTTCTTAATCCAAGTGAGTAAGATTGTAGAGGAGAAAATGTGTGTGTAGCTAAAATGTTAAGTATTGGCATTAAGTAGGAAATCATAAAAACATGCTGTTTTATAAACTGTTAATAGTAGTTACCTGCCTTAGACAAAATCATTTTCTTTTTTTTTTTTTTTTTTTTTAAAAAATCTTTTTTTTTTTGTTTTAAATGTATTTATTTTTGGCTGCGTTGGGTC